>NC_045441.1:145135571-145136390 GCF_002776525.5 Piliocolobus tephrosceles
CGATATGGAAACTAGTCCATGTAACTAACCTAAAATGTCCCCTAAGTGTTCAAATGAAAGGAAGAGACACACATCTCTCACTTTCAATCAAAAGCTAGAAGCTTAGTGAGGAAGGCATGTCAAAAAACAAGACAGGCTGAAAGCTAGCCCTCTTGTCCCAGTTAGCCAAGTTGTGAATGCAAAGAAAAGTTCTTAAAGGAAATTAAAGTGCTACTCCAGTGAACACACAAATGATAAGAAAGCAAAACAGCCTTACTGCGGAGATGGAGAAAGGTTTTGTGCTCTGGATAGATCACACCAGCCACAACATTCCCTAAAACCATAGGCTGAGCAAGGCTGTAACTCTTCACATCTATGAAGGCTGAGGGAGGTGAGGAAGCTCCAAAAGAAAAGTCTGAAGCTACCAGAGGTTAGGTCATGAGGTTTAAGGAAAGAAGCCATCTCCATAACAGAAAAGTGCCAGGTGAAGTAGCAAGTGCTAATGGAGAAGCTGCAGCAAGTTCTCCAGAAGATCTGGCTAAGACCATCAATGAAAGTGGCTGCATGAAACAACAGATTTTCAAGGTAGACAAAAACAGTCTTACACCGGAAGAAGATGCCATCTAGGACTTACACAGCCAAAAAGAAATTCAATGTCTGGCTTCAAAGCTTCAATCAACAGGCTGACTCACTTGTTAGGGGCAAATACAGAAGGTGACCTGAAGTTGAAGCTGGTGCTCAGTCACCATTCCAAAAATCCTAAAACCCTAAGAATTACCCTAAGCCCACTCTGCCTGTGCTCGATAAACAAGAATAACAAACCTGCCCAGATGGCAGCAC
>NC_045441.1:145136490-145237455 GCF_002776525.5 Piliocolobus tephrosceles
TATTTAAGATACATTCTGTAAGGCTATACCTGCTACAGATTCCTCTGATGGACTGTGCAAAGTAAACTGAAAACCTTCTGGAAAGGATGCACTATTCTAGATGCCATTAAGAATATTTGTGGGCCGGGCGCGGTGGCTCATGCCTGTAATCCCAGCACTTTGGGAGGCCGAGGCGGGCGGATCACGAGGTCAAGAGATCGAGACCATCCTGGCGAACACGGTGAAACCCCGTCTCTACTAAAAATACAAAAAAATTAGCCAGGCAAGGTGGCGGGCGCCTGTAGTCCCAGCTGCTCAGGAGGCTGAGGCACGAGAATGGCGTAAACCCGGGAGGCGGAGCTTGCAGTGAGCTGAGATCCGGCCACTGCACTCCAGCCTGGGCGACAAAACGAGACTCCGTCTCCAAAAAAAAAAAAAGAACATTTGTGATTCATGGGAGGTCAAAATATCAACCTCACCTGGAGTTTGGAAGAACTGATGGGTTTGAGATGTCAGTGGAGAAAGTCTCTGCAGATGTGGTAAAAATAGCAAGAGGACTGGAATTAGAGGCGGATCCTGAAGATGTGACCGAATTGCTGCAATCTCATGATAAAACTTTAATGAATGAGGAGCTGCTTCTTAGGGATGAGCAAAGAAAGTGGTTTCTTGAGATGGAATCTACCCTGATGAAGATGCTGTAAACATTGTGGAAATGACAATAAAGGACTTAGAATATCATAAACTTAGTTGATAAAACAGGGACAGGGTTTGAGAGGAATGACTCCAATTTTGAGAGAACTTCTACTGTGAGTAAAACACTGTCAAACAACATCACACGCTACAGAGAAATCTTTTGTGAAAGGAAGAGTCGATCAATATGGCAAACTACACTGTTGTCTTATTGTAAGAAATTGCCATAGTCACGCAACCTTTAGCAAAATCAAGGCAAGACCTCCACCAGCAAAAAGATTACAAGTCACTGAAGGCTCAGATAATTGTTACCGTTTTCTAGCAATAAAGGCAAGTACACATATTGCTGTTGCACACTTAATGACATTATAGTTTAAGTATAATTTTTACATGCTCTGAGAAACCAAAAAAATTCTGTGACTCACTTTATTGCCACATTTGCTTCATTACAGTACACTAGAACCAAACTTGCAGTATCTCCAAGGTATGCTTGTAATTGTTAGGTGTGTAACACAGCAGACATTGCTCTAGATACGTTAAGGTGCTATCTTTTTTTCTGAGACAGGGTCTCACTGTGTCACCCAGGCTGCAGTGCAGTGGTGTGATCATAGCTCACTGTAGCCTTGACTTCCCAGGTTCAGGTGATCCTCCCGCCTCAGCCCACCAAGTAGCTGAGACTATAGGCGCATGCCACCATGCCAGGCTGATTTTTGTATTTTTTGTAGAGATGAGGTTTCGCCATGTTATCTGGTCTGGTCTCAAATTCCTGGGCTCAAGCGATCCACTCACCTGGCCTCCCAAAGTGCTGGGATTACAGATGTGAGCCACCTTGCTCAGCCAGGTGCCACCTTAGTATTTTATGACAGGGAAGGTCCTCCATTTTACAGATTGGACTTCAGGCTCAGAAACATGCCCTTGTCCCAGAGCAAGAAAAAACTCAGCTATTCCTTCTAATATGCTGTATTTTTAGGCAACATAAATTCCACCATTTCCTAAACTTCTTTTTTTTTAAGACAGTCTCACTCTGTTGCCCAAGCTGGAGTGCAATGGTGCAATCTCGGCTCACCACAACCTCCGCCTCCTGGGTTCAAGCAATTCTCCTGCCTCAGCTTCCTGAGTAGCTCAGATAACAAGCACGTGCCACTGCGCCAGGCTAATTTTTGTATTTTTAGTGGAGATAGGGTCTCACCATGTTGGCCAGGCTGGTCTTGAACCCCTGACCTCAGGTGATCCACTCACCTCGGCCTTCCAAAGTGCTGGGATTACATGCATGGGCCACCACGCCTGGCCCCTAAATTTCTTATATTCTTTAGAGACGCTTGCAAATGTATCGTTACAAATCTCTAGATCAAAGGTCCATGAGGCAAGGATATATTTCTCCTCCTCATTTTTTATTTCCCAATGCCTGCTACAGTGCTGAGTAATCAATAAAAATGAGTTCCATAAACAAACAATATCACAATCCATATAGCTAAATGTTAACAGGAAAAGACCCTCTCAGGAAAAAGGTCATAGGCTGAACTAAAGAAGTAGTCTCAGATTAATTATCAATTGTCAGCACAAAATGAACAAAATTGTAACATATGCAAAAATAATATTAATTTTTAACAGCTTTACTGAGCTACATAAAATAAACTACACATGGAGTATACCATTTGATAAGTTTTGTCATGAGAATGCACCAATGACACCATCACCACAATTAAGCTAATGAACATAAACACATCCATCACCCCCAAATTCTCATATCCTTTTATAATCCCTGCCTCCTGCCACTCCCCACCTCCCTCTGATTCCCAGTCAGCCACTGACTCTGCACTTTAGAATCTAAAGATGGATTTTCTAGAACATTATACAAATGGATTGTGTGATATATACTCCTGTTTTTGTCTGGCTTCTGTTATCTAGCACAACTATTTTGAGATTAGATTGAATCGCTATTGGATTGCATCCATTCACCTGCAAACAATCCATGTTGTTCCCAATTTGTAGATATTAAAAATAAAACAGTCACAAATGCTCACGTACAAGTCTGTGTGGATCTATGGGATCGTTTCTTTCGGGAAATACATAGGTCATATGGTAGATACATGCTTAACATTTTAAGAAACTGCCAAAATGTTTTCCAAAGTGATTATATTTTACAGTCTCTCACCAGCAGAGATCAAGTTCATCCATATTTTCACTAAAAATACTATTTTAACTCTTCTGGCAGGTGCACAGTAAGATCTTATTGCTATTTTAATTTGCATTTATCTAACAAATAATGATGTGGACATCTGTTCATGAGCTTATTTGCCACATCCATTTATGTCTTTTTTAGCTAAGTGTCTCTTCAAATCTGTTGCCCATTTTTTCATTCTTTTTTTTTTTTTAATTACTGAGTTTGGCCAGTTCTTTATATGCTCTGAATACAACTCCTTTATCAGGTATGTGATTTGTCGATATTTTCTCCCAGTCTGTAGACTCTCTTTATTCTCTTAAAAATATCTTTAAAAGAACAAAATTTATTAGAAGTCCAATTTATCAATTGTTTTCTTTTATGGATTGTGCTTTTGCTATCCTACCCAAGAAATGATGGCCCAGTTCAATGTCACAAAGACTTTCTCCTATGTTTTCTTCTACAAGTTTTATAGTTTTAGGATTTACATTAAGCGATGATCCCTTGAGTTACAATTTGCTAACAGTGCCAGGCATGGACCGAAGTTCATTTTTTGCCTCTAATTAAACAATTGTTCTAGCATCATTTGTTTAAAAAAAAAATCATCTTCCCTCTAAATTATCTTGGCACCTTTGTCAAAAATCAACTGACACTATATGTATGTATCTGTTCCTCGACAAGTCTATTCTGCTGATTTGATCTGTTTATCTTTATGCTAGCACCAAATACTTTTTTTTTTTTTGAGACAGAGTCTTGCTCCGTCATCCAGGTTGGAGGGCAGGGGCACGTCTCGGCTCACTGCAACCTCAACTCCCAGGGTCAAGCGATCCTCTGCCTCAGTCTCGCGAGTAGCTGGGATTACAGACGCATGCCACCACACCCAGCTAATTTTTGTATTTTTAGTAGACACGGGACTTCACCATGTTGGACAGGCTGGTCTTGAATTCCTGACCTCAAGTGATCTGCCTGCCTCGGCCTCCCAAAGCGCTGGGATTACAGGCATGAGCCTCCATGCCCAGTCACACCACACAGTCTTGATTACTGTAGCTTTAAAATAGTCTTTAGGTTAGACGGTCAATCCTCTAACTTTGTTATCTTTCAAAGTTGTTTAGGCTATTCTAAATCCATAGAATTTGCATCTGAATTTTACATCAGCTTGTCAATTTCTACAAAGCGTGCTGGAATCTTGACAGGCATGGTGTTGAATCTATAGATTAATTTGAGGAGAGCTGACCTCCTAATATTGCTGTTACAGACTGAATGCTTCTATCCCCACCCCCAAATTCATAATGGAAACCCTAATCCTCAGTGATGGTCGTTAGAGATGGGAGCCTGTGCGGGGCAGTTAGGTCACAAGGGGGCAATTCTCATGACGGGATGGCGCCCATCTCTGGAGGAGACAGAAGAGAGTTTGCTTTCTCTCTCTCTGCTCTCAGCCATGGAAGGATGCGAGGAGACGACCATCCATGAACCAGGAATAGGGTCCTCATCAAGACCCTAACCATGGTGGCAGTGGCACCCTGATATCGACTTTCAGCCTCCAGAACTGTAAAAAATATTTGTTTTGTAAGCCACCCAGTCTATGGTACTGTTAGAGCAGCCCAAACTGATAAAGACAAGTGTCTTCTAATCCATGAACACAGTATCTGTCTCCACTTACCGTGGTACTCTTTAATGTCTCTCAACAACGTCTTATTGTTTACAGTACTTAGGTCTCACGCATCCCTAAGTATTTCATATTTTTGATGCTACTGCATAAGTGATATTGGGTTGTAAATTCAATTTCCAATTATTAATTGCCAGTATATAGAAATACAATTGTTGTATCTTGATCTTCTATCCTGCAACCTTGAAAAATGTACTTACTGGTTCTGATAGCTTTTTTATAACAGATCCCATCAGAATTTCTGCATAGAAAATATCAACTGTGACATACAGTTTTACTTTTTCCTTTCCAACTTCAGTGACTTGTTTTTTAAAAAAAAAAAAACCCTCCAGAATGATGTTAAATAGAAGTGGTAAGAACAGATGTCCTTGCCTTGTTCCTGATCTCAGGGGGAAAGCACTCAGTCTTTCACCATTAAGTATGATGTTACCAGTGGGTTTTTTGTAGATGCTTTTTTTTTTTTTTTTTTTTTTTTTTTTGAGACAGAGTCTCACTCTGTCTCCCAGGTGGCACGATCTCTTGGCTTACTGCAACCTCCGCCTCCCAGGTTCAAGCAATTCTCCTGTCTCAGCCTCCCGAGTAGCTGGGACAACAGGCACACACCACCACACCCAGCTAAGTTTTATATTTTCAGTAGGGACAGGGTTTCACCATATTGGCAGACTGTTCTCAGACTCCTGACCTCAGGTGATCCACCCACCTCAGCCTCCCAAAGTGCTGGGGTTACAGGCATGAGCCACCATGCCCAGCCTGATGCATTTTATTAGGATAAGAACATCCCCTTTCAGGCCTACTTTGCTGAGAGATTTTACCAGAAACGGATAGTGAATTTTGTCATATGCTTTTTCTGCATGTGTTGTTACGACCATATGACTTTTTTTCTAGCATGTTAATAAAATCACATGGATTGGCTTTGCAAAAGTCATGATGTATTATCATTTTTATACAGTGTTACATTTGATTTGCTAAAATTTTATTTTGAACTTAGGCATCTATATTCATGACATTGGCCTGCAGTTTTCAGTTTTCATGCATTGTCTGCCTGGTTTTGGTATCACGGTAATGCTGATCTCAATGAACTAGGAAATATTCCCACATCTCCAATTTTCTAGAGGAATCTGTGCAGAAGTGCTATTATTTCTTCCTTAACTATATGACAGAACTGACAGTAAATCCTCTTGGCCTAAAGCTTTATTTGTGAGAATGTTTCTAACATTCCCAGAATATTTGAGACAGCTTTAATAGTTTTTGCCTGTTAAGGAAATTTGTCCATTTCTCTAAGTTGTTGAATTTGTTGGATAAAGGTGTTCATAATATGCCATTATTATCCTTTTAATGCACTGTTACAATGTGTAGTGATGTCACCTCTCTCATTCCTAATACTGGCAATTGGTCTCTTCTTTTTTGCTGATCAATCTGCTATTGTTTACCAATTTTAGTGTTCTTCTCGGTGATTTTTTCATTGATTTCTTCTCTCATGATTTTTAAAGGAAGATTTCCCTTCTTCTTTGGGATCTATTCATTGAATCTGTGGAAACTGTCGTGAGGCCTTTTTTCTATTGTAACACAGGTATTTCGTGCTATAAATTGACCTTTAAAAACTTTTTAGACACATCCCACAAATATTAAAATGTTTTATTTTCATTTTCATTCAGTTCAAAGCACTTTCAAATTTCCCTTTTGATTACTCTTTGACCAATGAGTTATTGTAAAGTATGTTATCAATTACCAAATACTCGGGGATTTTCTAGATTGTTTCTAGGTAAGTTTTCTGCCACTTATTTAATTTCATTGTCCTTACAGAGCGTATCTTGTACGACTCAAAATCCTAAAATGTATTGAGACTTATTTTGTGGCAAAGAATGTGATCTCTCTTGGTAAATGCTCCCATTGTACTGGAAAAGAATATGTATTCTATTCTTGGGAGTTCTATAAACGTTAATTAGGTCAAGTCAGTTGACAGTATTATTCAAATCTTCTATATCCTGATTTTTCTTCTATATGTTCTATCAATTATTGAAAGAGGGGTGTTGAAATAGCTGAATGTAATTGTGATTCTGACTATACTTTCTATCCGTTTTTGCTCCATGTACTTAATAGCTATGTCATTAGGCAGATATATGCTGAGTATCATTGGCTCTTTGGGTGAACAAACCACTTCAACATTATGAAACGATCTTCTTTATGACTGACTGGTAATATTCTTTGCCCTTGTCTGACAATCATATAGCCACTCCAACTTTGCTCTGATTAGAATCAGCATGGTATATCTTTTTTCTCCTATTGCCATTAACCTAGCTTTGTCCTTACAGTGGGTATCTTACAAGCAGATATACTTCAGTCATTCTTTTATATTCAATTTGATAATCTCTGCCCTTTAGTTGTAGTGTTTAGAACATTACGTTTAAAGTGATTATTGACATAGTTAGGTTTAAATCTATCAACTTGCTTTTTGTTTTCTATTTGCCCCATGTGTTGTCTTCCCTTCTACATTCCCATAGATTAAGCCTTTTTTTATGATTCTATTTTACTTCCTTTGTTTACTGATTCACCATGTCTCTGTTGGGCTATTTCTGGTTTGTCTTTAGGTTTATCATATACGCCTTTAACTCATCACGATCTGCCTTCAGATGATTTCATAGGCTGCTCTGCCAATGCAGCGTCTGCCTTCAGACGATTTTATAGGCTGCTCTGCCAATGCAGCAGCCATTCTTTTATTCCTTTACTTTCTTAATAAACTTGCTGTCATTTAAAAAAAAAGATAACACTTCATGTAGAGCATGAGAACTTCACAACAGTGCACTTCCACAGCTTTCCTCCTGTGTGTCATTCTTGTCACATAATTTACTTGTACATATATAATAAAATTCATAATACATTGTTACTATTCTTTAAACAGCCAATTATCTTTTCTAAACACATGATTTTTAAAAAGCTTCTCTATCTACCTACAAACTGCCGCTTCTAGTGTTCTACATTTCATTTTGTAGAGTTAGGAAATGAGTTAAGACATATTCCCTCGGGTTTGTTTAGCTCACAGTTCCTAGATATCTATCTCCTACCCACTTCCTACTGCATGAAGGACAACCTGTAACATTTTTTAATGTACAGCTCTGCTGATGACAAATTTTTATCTTTTGTGTATCTGACACAGTCACTATTCTGTCTTTGTTTGGAAAAATATTTTCACTGGGTATAGAACTAGACTGGCGGGGATTTTTCTTTTAGTGCAATCCTCCCTCAGCGTCTGTGGGGGATTGGTTACAGGACCTCCCACAGATACTAAAATCCACAGACGCTCAAGTCCCTTATATAAAATGGTGTGGTATTTGCATATAACCTATGAACATCCTTCTATATACTTTAAATCATCCATAGATCACTTATAATACCTAATACAGTGTAATTCTATGTAAATAATTATACTATATTGTTTGGGGAATAAGAAGAAAAAAGTTTGTACGTGCTCACTATAAACACAACCATCTTTTTTTCCAATATTTGTGATCCATGGTTAGTTGAATCAACAGATCTAGAACCCACGGATCCAGAGGGCTGACAGTACTACACTGCTGCTACACGGTCACGCTGTCATCTGGCTTGCACTGCTTCCCACCAGAAACATGCTGTGATTCTTATTATTGCTCCTCTGTACTTAACGTGTCTCTTTTTGTAGATGCATTTAAGATTTTCTCTTTATTACTGATTTTGAGCAATCAGATTATGTGTGTTGGTACAGTTTTCTTCATGTTTCCTGGACATAGAACTGGTTAAGCTTCTAAAATCTGTGGGTTTACAGTTCTCATCAATTTTTAAAGTTTTCTGCCATTAACTTTTCAAATATTTTTTCTCAACTCCCCTCCTTTAGAAACACTAACTACATCCCTGATACCCTGTGTGTTAGCCCACTTTGCATTGCCATCAAGGAATACCTGACGCTGGGTAATTTACATATTAAAAAAAAAAAAAACGTTTATTTGGCTCACAGTTCTACAGGCTGCACAAGAAGCTCGGTGCCAACAGCTGCTGTGATGAGGGCCTCAAGCTGCTTCTATTCGTGGCAAAAGGCGAAGGGGAGCTGGCATATGCAGAGATCACAGGACAAGAGGGGAAGCAATGGAGAGGGGGTGGTGCCAGGCTCTCTTTAACAATGAGCTCTTAGGAGAATAAAGAACTCATTCACTCACCTCCCAGGAAGGAATTCATCTATGCTTGGGGGATCAGCCCCACTGGCCCAAACACCTCCCACTAGATCCACCTCCAACACTGGGAATCACATTTCTGTCTCTTTTTTTGAGACAGTGTCTCACTCTGTCCTCCAGGCTGGAGTGAAGTGGCACAATCTCAGCTCACTGCAACCTCCACCTCCCAGGTTGAAGTGATTCTCCTGCCTCAGCCTCCCGAGTAGCTGGGATTACAGGCACACACTACCACGCTTGGCTAATTTTTGTATTTTTAGTAGAAACAGTGTTTCACCATGTTGGTCAGGCTGGTCTCGAACTCCTGACCTCAAGTGATCCACCCACCTAGGCCTCCCAAAGTGCTGGAATTACGGGTGTGAGCCACCATGCCTGGCCCTGGGAGTGAAATTCCAACATAAGGTATGGGGGAATAAACATCCCAACTACAGCACTATTGGCACTTTTGAGTCATTTTTCTCTCTGTGTTTCACTTTCACATAGTTTAATTGTTGCTTTGTTTTTTTCTTTTTCTTTTTTTTTTTTTTTTTAACATGGATTGTTGCTCTGTTGCCCAGGCTGGAGTACAGTGGCGCGATCTTGGCTCACTACAACCTCCACCTCTCCCGGGTTCAAGCAAATCTCCTCCCTCAGGCTCCCAAGTAGCTGGGATTACAAGCACGCACCACCACGCCTGGCTAATTTTTATATTTTTAGTAGAGACAAGGTTTCACCATATTGGCCAGGCTGGTCTTGAACTCCTGACCTCAGGTGATCCACCCACCTCAGCCTCCCAAAGTGCCAGGATTACAGGCGTGAGACACAGCGCCCAGCCCCACCTTTGAATAGTTTTCTATTGCTATGCCCTCATATTCATTAACCTCTTCTACAATGTCTAATCCACTATTAATCTACTGCTTTATATACTTTCACATCACATGCTATAGTTTTCATCTCTAGAAGTTTGTTTTTTTACATCTTTTACATCTCAGTATGTTCGACATTTCCTCTAAGTTTCTGGAACATATGGAATAGTTATAAGAATTGTTTTTCTGGCCAGGTGCGGTGGCTCATGCCTGTAATCCCAGCACTTTGGGAGGCTGAGGTGGGAGGATCACGAGGTCAAGAGATCGAAACTATCCTGGCCAACATGGTGAAACTCCGTCTCTACTGAAAATACAAAAATTAGCTGGGCACAGTGGCCAGTGCCCGTAGTCCCAGCTACTCGGGAGGCTGAGGCAGGAGAATCGCTTGAACCCGGGAGGTGGAGGTTGCAGTGAGCCAAGATCGCACCATTGCATTCCAGCCTGGGTAACAGAGCCAGACTCCGTCTCAAAAAAAAGAATTGTTTTCATGTATTTGTCTACTAATTCTGACATCTCAGTTGCAGACTCAAAGTAGGCATAGTAGACAAGGTCCCCATGCCTTAATCCCCAGACTTCTGTGAGAATGTTGCATGGTATACTGGTTTTCTGATAAAACAAAGCACCACAAACCAAATGGCTTCAAGCAACAGAAATCTACTCTCTTACAGCTGCAGGGACTAGAAGTCTGACATTAAGGTGTCAGCAGGACCATGCTCCTTTCAAAGGCTCCAGGAAGAATCCTTCCTACTCTCTGCGGGTGGCTACCTGAAATCTTTGGCATTCCTGGACTTGCTGATGCCCTTATTCCACTCTTGGCCTCTGTCTTCACACAGCTTTCTTCCCTGTGTGTCTGTGTCTCTGCTTTATGTTTTTAGGGGGATACCAGTCTTTGGATTTGGGTCTTCACTAATCTAAGATGGCTTCATCTTCACTAATTATGTCTACAAAGACTGTTATTTCCTGATAAGTTCACATTCTGATGCTCTGAGTGAACCCGAATTTTGGGGGAACACTATACGACTCACCTCAGTACATATGGCAAAAAGGACTTGGCAGATATAATTAAGGTTATGGACCTTAAAATACGAAGATAGCAAGACCATTTTGGATTATCCAGGTGGCCATAATCTAATCACATGAGCCTTTCATGTGATTTTTAAACAGAGAGAGAGAGAGAACAAAAGAGCACAGAGAACTTTCTCCAGCTGGAGTCAGAGATGCAGCAGAAGGGAAGTCAGAGAAAAACTTGACCCACCTTTGTTAGAGGGTATCACATGGAAGAGAAGAGAAAAGAGGCAAGCAGCCTCTAGAAACAAAGGCTAGCACCTGGCTGACAAGTAGGAAGGAAATGAAGGCCTCAGTCCTAAAACTACAAAGAACCAAATTCAGCCAACAGTCTGAAAGCAAATTCTTCCCCAGGGCCTCCAATGAGGAAGGCAACCCTGCGAACACCTTGATTTCAGCCTGTGAGACTCTACCTCTACACAGAGGGCTTTCATTTGCCAAAAACAGAACCCCAGTTTAGTAAGGTTTTACTACGGGAAACGTTTGAACTGAGAAAATGATATCCCATAACTCTACCCATCAGTGTAAAACAAAATGCTTCTCTGTGCAGCAATCTCCTTTCTAGTACT
Source organism: Piliocolobus tephrosceles (assembly GCF_002776525.5). Taxonomy (NCBI): domain Eukaryota; kingdom Metazoa; phylum Chordata; class Mammalia; order Primates; family Cercopithecidae; genus Piliocolobus; species Piliocolobus tephrosceles. The sequence goes on from NC_045441.1 coordinate 145,147,665, forward strand.
CCGCCTGGTAACTCTAGCCCCTTCTTGGTCTCTCAAAACTCCTGAGTTCTCAACCCAGAACACTACTCAGCTCCACCTGGGTTTCCCCTCTCTCTACTGCAGTGTGGAAACTCTCTCAAGGCAGCACTTCGTTTGCCTCCCATCTCTGGGGATTATTGTCCTTCTTTGCCTATAGTTTCTCAAAAACCTAGTCATTTCAGGTGGGAGGGGATATATCCAGTCCCCTTACTCCACCTTCGCCAAACTATGTAGCTTTTAAAGTGTTTCTCTATCAACACTTGAATATTGGCTTTTTATTGTCTGTAGATACAGGGTCTCACTTTGTTGCCCAGGCTGGTCTTGATCTTGCTTCAAGCAATCCTCCCACCTTGGCCTCCCAAAACGTTGGGATTACAGGCTCACTACGCCTGGCCTAATTTTTCGTACTCCACGTTTGAGCCTTAGTCCTCAATAATACAGAAAAAGCTCTGGACATAAAACATCAGCAAAGAGTGCTTGTTCTTTACTACCTATCTATCCTAATAGATTTGCTGATCATAGAAAAAATGTTTTAAAACTGTAGTTGCCTACTCTATTTCAAGTTGGCCTCCCCAAATACTTACTGATATCCTTGCCCTTTGTTTAATTCTCTCAACATACAACTCAACAACAAAACAAAGTCTATTTATTACTAAAAGAGTAAGCCTCAACTCCGATGCCTTAGTTTTCTCTTACTAGACAGAATATTGCCCCCTATTGTGAAATACACGTTCTCTTCATTCTCTTGCCCCAAATTCCTAAAACCTAACTATTCCAGTATACATTTCTACAATAGGCCTCCAGGATGCTTCACAGACATCATCAAGCTTATTCTTTTTCTCCTTTTCCCACACTCTTTCTATTATGTTCTTTGATACATTTAGAAAATAAAGTCTACTCAAATGATGTTGTGTTAGAAAATTTTAAACATAATAATGAAATAATTGCAAAGCCTCACTTTGGTTAATTTCCTTTAACACTGTTCAATACCTGCTACTTTGAATTCACATTCAGAAAAAAACACCATCACTTGAAGAAAAACAGTCCTAGGTTTTGTTTTTTTTTTTTTTATCTTTTCCAGACAGAATTGTTTTAGACTGAAATAACCTCTTTCCTCTTTCTAATGAACTAAAATATATACTTATTTCAATACTTAAGCAGAACAGACACAATTGTAAGAATCTAAAATTAAAATCTGTTCAAAATAAATAAAAGCTTGCTCTTATTTTAGTGCACCAAGAATAAGGTACAGAGGAGAAGAGAACCTAAGATCCCCTTAGCCAACGCACCCATAAACTGAACTTTTTCTTAAAAGAGACTCAATAAATTTCTCATAAATTCCATAACTTACAAATGGCAGCCCTGGGATTAGATCCCAGATCTCTTGCTCTTTCTACATATGACTGAATGATGTCTCATACTTAACATTCTGGGTGAAAAGGAAACAATGTTTTGAATTTCCTTAATATTATCTGGCAAAAAAGAATATATTAGTTTAGTAAGATTTTACTAAGGGAAATAACAAATACGATATTCCATTAATTCTATCCATCAACACAAAACAAAATGCTTAACTGAGCCTGCGATCAGTTTTGTAAAATGGAACAAAACGTGTCTGCATTAGTTTTCTCAGTTGTTGACATGTGGGTGAGCACATGTACAATCAAGGCTTCTTAAAACACCAAGATGTCTTTCAACTACAGAAAGGTTTCTAAAAATCTAATTTCAGTAAAATATTGAATATGCTGTATCTATTTAGTGTACTATACTGTACTCTAACAAAATCAAGGTATTCACACAATTTGTGATTTGAAAAACTTCACCAGTTCTCAATGGAAGACAGCTAAGTGCGTAGCACTTTATGTCTAACAAGCCTGGATTTGCACCTATCACAAATATGTGACCTTGAAGAGGGATTGCAACTCTGTCACTCAGTTTCCTCAGGTATACAACAGGCTATAGTACACAGGGCTCTTATGAAGAACAGAAGATAAATTAACACCCAATATGTTAAACAAATGTCAGTGCCTCTTCCCTGCCCTGTCTCAACATCATAAAAATGGTACAAGGCCGAGCGTGGTGGCTAACACCTGTAATCCCATCACTTTAGGCGGGCAGATCACCTGAGGTTGGGAGCTCGAGACCAGCCTGACCAACATGGAAAAACCCCGTCTCTACTAAAAGTACAAAATTAGCTGGGCATGGTGGCACACACCTGTAATCCCAGCTACTCGGGAGGCTGAGGCAGGAGAATCGCTTGAAGCTGGGAAGAGGTGGTTACGTGAGCGAAGTTCGTGCCATTGTACTCCAGTCTAGGCAACAAGAGTGAAACTCCATCTCAAACAAACAAACAAACAAAAAAATACAAAAAAAAAGAAAAGTTCTGACATACACCAGAATTTAGACCATATAAAGACAACAAAATGATGTGAGTTATAACTACAGTTAGCTCTCAACCCTTTCCTTAAAGAATTATTCTCATTAATTTCACCAAAAAAAAATTCAACCAGCAAAACCTATATACATAGGTGACACTGAAAATATTTTAAAATGGCAATGACAAAAACCAGGCATAGAAAATCAACTGCAGATAAATACCCCAACTAATTAACAATATCAATGTAGCACAACTGTGCATGATTTTTTTGTCTGGATATTCTAAGTTTTCTATAGGAAGCGTATAAAGTCCTCTAAAATTCACAAAGCATATATTTAAACCCCTTTGTGAAACTCAAAATTCTCCAGATCCCTGTATCATATAATTTCCCCCATAAAATGAATAAAAAGGGCTGAAAATAATAAAACTAAACTGAGATGGGGATGCTGAGCTAGGCTCACTCGTTAGCCACGTGGCTCACTTTATTTACTAGTTTATCTGAGTGCACAGTTTAGATTTTAGCCTCAGCAGAATTACAAATTACCACGTGTTGGGGAGCCTCAAATATTGCTCTCAAATTGTTGCAACCATGAATATAAAACCTTGAATGCTAAAGGTCCACTATGCTTTTATATTCAGAAGAAAAAAAGTTTAAAACCTATTTCTAACTTTTGACATCTAGAGAAGAATTTGAATTTTATCGTATAAAAGGAATATGTTGATTAAAAAGATACAATTCTGGGGCATAAAAGAAGTTTCTTTTTATTGTTATTGATCTATAAACATACATGCTTCCAGAATTTATCTTTCTAATCATACATGTCCCTTTAAAACAGTAAAACTCAAATTCTTCTCTGGATGTCAAAGTTAAAAAAATAAAACTTTGCCTTAGGCAAATGCTCACAAATCACTAAAAAGTATCTATTATGACTAACCAATACACTTACTTAAAACAAAGATAGTTTATCAAAAGCTAAATGAAAAAAATCTTTTTTTTTCTTTCTTCCTATTTTTCTTTCCTATTTTTGGAGACAGGGTCTCACTCTGTTACCCAGGCTGGAGTGCAGTGGTGCAATCTTGGCTCACTGCAGCCTCCACCTCCCGGATTCAAGTGATTCTCATGCCTCAGCCTCCCGAGTATCTGGGATTATAGCCGCGCACCATCACACCAGGCTAACATTTGCATTTTTAGTAAAGATGGGAGATGGGGTGGGGTGAAGAAATCTTTATGAGCAAATCAAACAAGCAGCAATGTCTGTTGGACAATTGAAGAAAACAATTCAGTACCCTGAATCAAGAAGGGTTCCAAATACCAGTTAATTTAGTTTGTCAAGAAATTAGATGCCTTTTACATGCACTGATCAACCAGCTTTTTTCAACCTAAATAATTAAATGCAAAATATTAAGTTTATTAGCCAGAATAAATAAATGTGAAAATTTCAGACTCAACTTATGCTAATCTAATAAAATTTGCAATATATAAGAAAGTAAAAATACTATGAGAAGAACATCTAATACACAGATACAATATTTATCTAAGATATGTTGCTAAGTAGTAATTACATTCTTGGCAATTTTGCAAAGCTTAGTAAATTTCTAACATTTTATAAATACATGTCAACATACACACACACACATTCCTTAATAATATTCTATAATCTTGATAAATCATTCTTTAAAATTTCTGTTAGGGCCAACCCATATTTCATTATACATTATTTCATATTAACTTGTAAAATAAATATTAATCAAATCTCTCTGCTTTAGAGAGGTAAAATTATATACTTCCATATAGTAGTAAAACCCTAAAAAAAATACAGCAACGGTATAACGGCAACCTATTTGAAAGATATCCAATGCCCATCCCCAGAAAAGGTATTTGAATTTAAAGTTATTTAATCGTGGTTTAAAATAAAACAAAACAAGACTGAATTTCCTAGATCACCATAGGATGCATTAACTTCTAGCTCCATCTGCTGGAGTTACAAAATATTTCAAAATACAATATACAATACTATGGAGGAAATAATTTATCTTTTTTCCTCACATAGACAAAAGCCTTCATAAATTTAAATTAAAAAATTAATCAGAGTTCAGCCATACTCAATAATTTCCAAAATGACAAAAGTTCAACCAATATTTCAGTAGAATTGAAGATCTAATCCAATTATCAAAAAGTGATTTATACAATTTTTTAAAATTCTACCAACAAAGCATAAGCCTTAGAAAAGAGACTACAGTCTGTTTTCAAGTAGTGTGAGGACTTCAGAGTTATTAGTCACTGTTGATTTGGGGTGCAAAGAGACAGAGAGAGAGACACAGAGACAGACAGACAGAGACAGAGAGACAGAACTTCAGAATTAGAATAGCCTCTGCTTATTTACTTAGAAGAAAAATAAATAACAATTTACCAATGAGTTGTGGGACTTTTGATCTTAATATAACTTTTTTCTTAAAAAAGAAATAATATGTCCATTGTATAAATGCAAACACCAAATGCAACGTAAATACCAAAAAAAAAAAAAAAAAATGCACATCATATAATCCTACACAAACTCTTTGCATTTACCCTTCCGGATATTTTTCTGTGCAGCTACCTACACATGTACTCTTTTTTCTTTTTACAAAATAGGCATTGGATCATAAATATGGGCTTTTTTCTGGATATCTTTGTATATCAACAAATACCTACATTATAATCTGTAATGGTCAAAAAAGCACTCCACTGTTTGGATCTGGCAAGATATGATTAATTTCCTATCCCAAACACCAGGATTTTTCTGTTTATAATGTTATAAGAAATACTTCAATATCCAGTAACTATCTTGATACACATTATGATAAATGACTGAACTACTGAGCCCAAATGACTAGCAACATTTAGCGAACAACGGTACATTAAAATTTATTAGGGACTTACTTTTGACTTAGCATCTATGCATAAGTAAACACAATTTTTCTTAAGTTCGATTGCTTATACTCTAAAAGTCTGGTTTTTTTGGATCGTCTGTGGAACTTAAAAATGAATTTTAAAAGGTTGGATTTTCATTGTTCCTTCACGATGTCCAAACAGTATATCGTCTATTCCTGATGACAAATCAAAATAAAGCACACAGTCCTTGCAGCGATTCGTTGGATTCATTGTGGTTATATTTTAATAGACAATCTCAAACTGGGCATTCATGTCACAAATGTTTGTTTTGTCTCTATCTCTGGCCATAAGTGAGTGGACAGCTTAGCAAAAATTGGGCCCCACTGGGGAAAAAACCCTCAAAAACTGAAGAATTGTTTCCTGGTTTTATTTAAGGGTACAATCTAATTCCATCATTTTCCTATCTTCCAAATTTTGATCGTTATTTGGCTCTTATTTTGATATTAAATTCACATTACTTAAAATTAGTCATTTTAAAGTGAACAATTAAGTGGCATTTGCACAGAACTGTTCATTTGCAATGGTGTGCAACCACCAACTTCACCTAACTCCAAAACATTTTTATCACCCCAAAAGGAAAACTCACAAAGCAGCTGTATCATTGTTTTTCAACTTATGGAAATGAAGAGTTTCATATTTTTCTATTAATTTTTTAACAGCACACAAGATACAGAAAATGTATAGAAGCAGATACTTTGTTTTCGGTCCATTTCTAACCCTTTTTCCCATTTTAACAACAAAAAGAACTTACACTACCATTTTAATTTGTCATCTCTGCCCCATCCTACAACAAACTACAGTTGCTGGCATGTCATGGACCCACACTGTGTGAATTACAGAACACATCTCACAGCATCAAGCTGACAAGTGATGACAACCACCAGACAAAAGCCAGTGGCCAGAGGATTACCACCAGTTTGCCTAACCCCAGTGCTCCAATGTCATTTTTCTATATCACATTTTTCAAGCTGTTTTCTCACTGCAGGCAGAGATACATCTTGTTTACATGACACAGTTTACTAACATTATTATTTTATTTATTATGTTACAAAATTCTTGCCCAAAAAAGTAAAGAAGCATTCCAAGGTAATATGGTTAGCACGTAACATCTCAATCCTATGTCCAAAATCCAAACACTGTATTTAAGCCAAACTAAATATATTTGCACATACAAAAAAAAAAAAAAAACATTAACACATTTAGCCTCTAATCCATATGTGATTTACACATTAAAGGCACAATCAAAACATCCATACTGACAATTTTATAAGATAAGCCATTAAATTTCCTCTCAAATTCACTTTTGCCAAAATATTCCTAACGACATAATTATAATGACTTTTATTCCTTCAATCAATAAATATTTATTGAACACTTTCAACATGAAAGTACAGAACAGATGCTCCATGGGAGATTAAAGGAATCTGAACATTTTCTGGGTACTCACAGAATCCCATAAATGTCACAAAAGCGTAAATGATAGATTGACAAATGAATATAAGTGATGTAACTGTGCTTTGGGGAAAAGGAAATAACCAGACTGTTTGTGAACTTCTAGACACTGGCTCGGAACTGACACTGTTCCCAGGAGACCTTCACTGTGGCTCTCCAGTCAGAGTAGGGGCTTACGGAGGTCAGGTAATCGATGGAATTTTAGCAGAGGTCCAGCTCAGAGCGGCTCCCTGAACCCATCCTGTGGCTGTCTCCTCACTTCCAGAAGGCATTAATGGAACGGAATGGCTAGCAGAATTCCCACACTGATTTCCTGACCCGTGGAGTGAGGGTTATTATGGTGGGAAAGACAAAGTGGAAGCTACTAGAACTGCATCTACCTAGGAAAACAGTAAACCAAAACCAATACTGCATTCTTGGGGGGATTTCAGAGATTACTGCCACCATCAAGGACTTGAAAGATGCAAGGGTGGGGATCCCCACCACACCCCCATTTGACTCGTATCTGGTCTGTGCAGAAGACAGACAGAGCTTCCAGAATAACAGGATATTGTTAAGCTTAACTAGGTGGTGAGTCCAACTGCAGTTGCTGTACCAGATGTGGCTTCATTGCCTGAACAAATTAACATGTCACCTATCTGGTATGCAGCTACTGATCTGCCAAATGCTTTTCTTTCTGTCTGTGTTAGTAAAGACCACCAGAAGCAGTTTGCTTTCAGTTGACAAGGCCAGCAATATGCCTTCACTGCCCTACCTCAAGGGCATATAAATTCTCTAGCCCTGTATTATAATTTAATTCACAGGAATCTTGATCACCTTTCCCTTCCATAAGATATTAATATCATACTGGCCCAATACGTTGATAATATTTTGCTGATTGTAACTAGTGAGTGAGAAGTAACAACCACTCTAAACTTATTGGTAAGACATCTGTGTGTCAAAAAGTGGGAAATAAATCTGACAAAAATTCAGGGGCCTTCTATCTCAATGAAATTTCTCAGGGTCCAGCGTTATAGGATACATAGAGCTATCCTTTCTAAGGTGAAGGATAAACGGTTGAATCTGGCGCCTCCTGCACCAAAAAAGAGGCATAGCATCTAGCAGGCCTCTCTGGATTTCGAAGACAATACATTTCTCATTTGCATGTGTTGTTCTAGCTGGTTTACTGAGTGGCCTGAAAAGCTGCTGGTTTTGAGTAGAGCCCAGAATGAGAGAAGGCTCTGCAGCAGCTCCAGGCTCTGTACAGGCTACTCTGCCTCCTGGGCCACATGACCCAGCAGATCCAAGGGTGCCTGAAAGGGCAGAGGCAGAGATGCATGTTGTATGGAGCCTTTGGCAGGTTCCTCTCGAGGTGAACTGACCCTTAGGATGTTGGGGCAATGCTCTGCCCTCCTTGTGGATAACGACTGCCTTTGAGAAACAGCTGCTGGCCCACTATGGGGCTTTAGTAGGGATTGAATGCTTAAACATGGGACATCAAGCTACCATGGGACCTGAGTTGCTCATCATGAACTGAATATTTTCTGACCCACCAAGCCAGAAAGTTGGGTGTGCACAGCAGCATTCCGTCATCAAATGGAAGTGGTATGTGTCCGGGCCTAAGTAGGCCCTAAAGGCACAAGTCACATAAAGAAGTGCCCCCAATGCCGACGGTCCCCACTCCTGCTGCACTGCCTTCTCTCTCCCAGCCTGCACCTACAGTCTCCTGGGGAGTTCCCTAAAATCAGTTGATGGAGGCAGACCTGGGCCTGGCTTCCAGATGGTTCTGCATGATATGCAGGCACCCACGTTAGTGGATAGTTGCAGCACTACTGCCCCTTTCTGGAACACCCCTAAAAGGACAGTGGTGAAGGGAAATTCTCCGACGGACAGAACTATGGGCCATACATCTGGCTGTTTACTTTGCTTGGAAAGAGAAATAGCCAAATGTGTGATTATTACAAATTAATGGACTATGGCCAATGGTTTGGCTGGATGGTCAGAGTCTTAAAGAAACACAACTGGAAAATTGGCAATAAGAAAACTGGGATGAGGTAGATGAACAGACCTCTCTGAATGGGAAAAAAATGGGAAAGTATTTGTGTCCCATGTGAACGCTCAGCGAAGGGTGACCTCAGCAGAGGAGGATTTTAATAATTAAGTGGATAGGTTGGCTGGCTCTGTGGATATGAGCCACCCCAGCCACCCCCGTCATTGCCCAATGGGCTCATGAACAAAGTCACCATGACAGTAGGGATGGAGATCACACACGGACCCAGCACCATGGACTTCTACTCACCAAGGCTGGCCTGGCTAGAGCCACTGCTGAGGAACCCAATCCACTAGCTGTGACTTTTGTTTTCCAAATCTCCCCACCAAACATGGATTTCTTCAAACACACACGAACATGTACATACACATACATTTCCCTAACACAGACAGAACAATTAAAAGACAAATTTCCATAGAATTGTCATATCCCACACTGCACAAAATACATGACTTTGCTTATGAAAAGCTTCATAAAATGTATGAACTTTTTAAAACCTAGTAGGAGCAAAGTATTACAAAACTATAGTATTTAAAACAATATGGCACTGGCATAGGAACAGACAAACCAGAGGGGAAAAACAGAAAGTAAAACTCAGCATTTATTTCCTTCTTACTCTGGACCATCAGGCAATAGACTAGGTACTTTGGTACTTAGTGTGTGTGTGTGTGTGTGTGTGTGTATATATATACACACTACTATATATATATGTATATTCCACTTACAATAATTCCACTTATAATAATATATATTCCACTTATAATAATTCTATAAACTAGACCTTGATATGGTCATTTTAGAGATAAAAGACTGAGACTTTGGAAGTGTAAACAATTTGCTCAAGGTTGCTAAGGGTTTCAGACAGATTTGAAATTCAAGCTCAGGTCTATCTGACTCCAAAAGCTGCATACCTGAGCCCAGAAACAAACCCTAATATAATATTTAGCTTACTGAAAATGAAGCATAAAAAATCAGTACAAAAAAGAATATTCAATTAATGGTATTGGGACAACCAGCTGTCATATCTCAGGATGGGAAACCATCTTATAAACACAAAAACAATTAGAGACACCAAAGAAAAAAAGAAAAACCAAATATTATAAAAAATATTCAAATTCTGGAAAAAAGCAATCGAAATTAAAAAGCAAAATAACAATCAGAAAAATATGTATAAAAATTGAATGAAAAGCTGATGTGTTCACACATAAAGAGATCATAAATTCAATATGAAAAAAGCAACAACCACAAAACAGGGCAAAAACATGAATCAAATAAAATGATACATGGGCCGGGCGTGGTGGCTCACACCTGCAATCCCAGCATTTGGGAGGCCAAAGAGGGTGGATCACTTGGGGTCAGGAGTTTGAGGCCAGCCTGGCCAACATGGTGAAACCCTGTCTCTACTAAAAATATAAAAATTATCTGGGCATGGTGGCACACAACTGTAGTCCCCACTACTCAGGAAGCTGAGGCAGGAGAATTGCTTGAACCCGGGAGGTAGAGGTTGCAGTGAGCTGAGATTGCGCCACTGCACTCCAGCCTGCGCGACAGAGCAACACTTTATCTCAAAAAAATTATAATAAAAATAAATAAATGAAAATAAAATGATATATGTATTATTTTTCTATATTTTATAAATTAAAATTAAAACGTCCTATCTCACTAAAAACTTTTTAAATTAACATTACAATAATGAGAAACGACCTTCTATCCATGAAAATGGAAAAGATTTTAAAGATACTAATATCCATTGTTATTAAGTTTATGGCTAAAAACAAGAGGCATTTTCATGGTCTAGCAAGAGAATATAAACAAGTAATTCTAGAAAACAGTTTAGCAATAATACTCATTAGCCTAATAATTTTCATTCTAATTTGCATGTAAAGAAATTGTCAGAAACCCAAATAATAATTAAAATTTAAAAATCCTCTAGATGCTCAATAACAGTTTACTGGTTAAGTGAAATGTTCCACAAACAGGACAGGGTGGGTTTGGTACCTGAGGAACAACTCAGCCGTTTTCTATTGCAAATCTGAAAAATGCAAGTAGCAAGTCACTGGAGGGATAAATGGTTCCACCTTTTAAAATGACGAAATAGCCTTTGAAAACCACTAGCTTAATATATTGCCATATATACAGCTCAGGTTACACCAGTAAAACTGGTTTTGAAGAACATAAAAGGTATAGAAAACACAATATAATATTAAAGGTTTTAAAGGTATAAATTGCATATGCTATACATAATATACACATGCGGCCAGGCGTGGTGGCTCACGCCTATAATCCCAGCACTTTGGGAGGTCGAGGCAGGTGGATCACGAGGTCAGGATATCAAGACCATCCTGGCTAACATGGTGAAACCCAGTCTCTACTAAAAATACAACAAAATTAGCCGGGCATGGTGGTGGGCACCTATAGTCCCAGCTACTCAGGAGGCTGAGGCAGAAGAATGTCGTGAACCCAGGAGGCGGAGCTTGCAGTGAGCCAAGGTCATGCCACTGCACTCCAGCCTGGGCGACAGAGTGAGACTCCATCTCAAAAAAAAAAATTTATATATATATATATATATATATATACACACACACACACACACACACACACACGCTAAAAAAAATGTGGATTTTTCCTTCTTTGTACATTTTAGTATTTTTCATATTCTGTATAGTGCACACACACTACTTTATGAACAGGAAAAAAATAACGGAGTGGTTGGTGTTGCTGTTGTTCTTAATATATAGGGCCACAGTCACAGCAAAAGCTTAAGAGATTGCTAAGGTAGCACGACCTACAAAGACTGTCTTCTACGTTTTCTCAAACAGTAGGAGACAGGAAATAAAATATACATATAAAACTGGTAATCTCTTAAATTTAAACTTGCTCTTTTCCTCCACTGGATTACAGCACCATGAACATAATAGCAATGAAAAAAGAATATACATTATTAGTCTAATGCACCACAGCCTTCTACAGCAACTCCAGTAATCACGTGTCACACGTAAAAAGTGACATCTTGGCAACATCTCTAGTCCCAGCACTTTGGGAGGCCAAGGTGGGAGGATCACTTCAGTCCAAGAGTTCAAAACCAGCCTGGGCAACATGGCAAAACCCTGACTCTACAAAAAAAAAAATACCAAAAACTGCCTTGGCATGGTGTCACGCACCTGCAGTCCCAGCTACCTGGGAGGCTGAGGTGGAGGATCACCTGAGCCCAGGAGGTGGAGCCTGCAGAGAGCCATCATCATGTCACTGCACTCCAGGCTGGGCGACAGAGTGAGACCCTGTCTCAAAAAAAAAAAAAAGGGATGTTTTCCAAATGCAAAATGTCAACTATAAAAACTAAAGCATACTTAACTGTAACACTACTACACATGCAAGTTATTCCATTTTTTTCCTTGGATTTGAGATCCCAACACTTCTTTATGTTAACTCAGAAATTCCAAATTCTCTGACCTATAATACAAATGTAATGAAAACAAGCTATCTCTGACACATATTTTTTTAAGTCAAATGGCAACTTAGCTTAAATATTGTCAAAGAAGGACATTTAACCATTAACTCATAAGGTTCTTACTAAGAAAAAAAATTTTCAAAAAACTTTTACCTTAAAATGAGATGCAGAAATTGAAATACATAACAAATTAAAATAATTATTAACACTGATAACACCAACAACTAATAACATGAACAAAATAATAACTAGTACTATAGTTACTAGTAACACAAATCAACACTAATAAAATGAGGGGTATGGGCATGATGAACAAGAAAGAGATCCAAATTCCTAAGAGCTGTAGTTCTAACACATAATTACGAAATCGTAACAAAGGATAAATGCTTGAGGTGATGGACACCCTGTTTACCCTGAAGTGATTGTTTTGCATTGCATGCCTGTATCAAAATATCTCATATAGTCCATAAATATATACACCAACTATACACTCACAAAAATTAAAAACATTAAAAAATAAAAATAAATTAGAATGTCTCAAAAAAGAATTACACCAGTATGTTCTATGAGAGACAAGAGTTCAGTTTACATAAACTAAATTGACTTGTAAAAACAATAAAAGTCTTCAGAAGGAAGAAAGAAAACACCTCACAGTATAAATAACTATCATAATAGCTACCACCTATTAAGTGCCTACTAAAAGACAGTTACTTTACATACATCATTCCTATTCCAAAAACAAGCCGGCAAGCTGGGTTTTCTTTATCATCCCAATTAAGACAATAGGAAACCGTGGCAAGAGGACAGCAGCTTGCCCAAAGACTACAAAGCAATACACCACGATACCTATTTGTACCTGACATAGAGTGTTTTTCCCCTTCTATATTTTGAAATGACTAAAGAAACTACTAGCAAATAAAATAGAAACTATAGTTGCTGTTTTTTAGGTCTTTTGAGATGGAGTTCTACTCTTCTTGCCCAGACTGGAGGGCAATGGTGCAATCCTGGCTCACTGCAATCTCCCCCTCCCAGGTTCAAGTGATTCTCCTGCCTCAGCCTCCCAAGTAGCTGGGATTACAGGCGTGCGCCACCACGCTTGGCTACTTTTTATATTTTTAGTAGAGACGGGGGGGGGGGGGGTTCCCCCCGGTGGGCCGGGCGGGCCCCAACCCCCTGCCCCCGGGGGCCCCCCCCCCCCCCCCCCCACCGCCGCCCTCGGCCCACCAAAGTGCTGGGACTACAGGCCTGAGCAATTATGCCCGGCCAGTTGTCTAGTTCTTAAATGGAGTCTGAGTTCTTCTGACATATTCAGATACACCAAAATTCTCTTGCTGAATACTGAAATGAATTTATCAAAATCGTAAGTATAAAAACTGCTCCTTGACTAAGAGAAATGACAAGTAAAATCTGGTTTTCTGACATTATTAAAGACCCAAATCGTTTACTGGAGGAAGTCACAAATTATGAAGAAAACTAAGAAAAGAAAAATCTAAAAATATGATACAGAAAAAAATAAAATATTGATTGTGATTATATTAAGTAATATATACTGACCATGAATCAGGGAGCCATTTAGCCACTGAATATAGTAGTTGTGAGGAAAAGAAAGCAGGATTTCATTGCTGATTATTGAGAAGGGTAAAAGCAAAACAGCCCCAGCTGACACTGCGAGAGTGAATGTGCTCAAAAACAACCTGGAAGAAAAGAGAGTCATCGTCACAAGTGATCTGAAAAAGCCATGAACATGAAAGTCATCAAAAAGAATGCAAACTCTTTAATGTTTTCATCAAAAAAGCATTATATTAAGAATTTTATTAAATATATGTAGTTGGGAGACAAATGACACACATATGGGCCTAGAAGTTAAACTAGATAAACTCTAAAACTCCTTACTCTATGAAAATGTCAGTAAGTCTAGCAAGTAGTACCTTAAAGACAAACATATACTGAAGACACAGTACTTCACATATTTTACAAAGAAAAAATTGTAGTTCCTTCCTCTTTGAAATATAAGTATTTATTTCAAAATTGCATTTAATTAACAACTTTGACAACATATGACATATGCTAACAGCAATGCAACAACTGAGGTGAAAAAATTACTGTGAAAGCAGTATAAAAAATTTTAATTTAAAATGTTTATTTCAGAGGGAAAAAAACTTAGAAAGCCTGGCATCTCTTTAATGGGTAAAGATTAAATAAATTATAGTAATAAACAATAGAAAACTATTAAACAATATTGTACTTATTTAAAGCACGACTATGTCATTTAAAAATATAAGATAGCTTTAATAGGTACTAATATGGAACAATATCTAAAATAAGTTAACCAAAAAAATGAAGCATGAACAATAAATGTAAAAACATGCTCTCCCCCCAACAAATGTGTACTTATACAGAGGTACAAAAGAAATCCGGCATAATATGTAAAAATCCCATAGGAAAGAGGGATTATAAGGGGCTTTTACCTTCTCAGTTATACATTTCTGAAACACTTATTTTTTACAACAAACACCTAACTTTTTAAAAGATTTTACAAGAATAAATTGGCAAAGGAAAAAAGAACTTCACCAATATTAGAGACAGAATGGATATTAAAGTTCTATTAAAGTTAATATTGGAAGAAAGTAAAAACAAATGTAAGAAAATATTTTTTAAAAGCAGGGAAAAAAAAAAACTAAATACCCAAAAACACATCTAACAGAGAAACTTTGAGGCCAATGCCATCTTGTGGCAACCAACAGAAGTGTATTCCTACTTAAAAGCCAAAAATAACCAGGATTCCTTGGTTCAGCAAATCAATGATAAATTTTTAAATGTAGACTATATGATACATACCAAAAATACAACTGAAATCAGATATAGAATTTCTGTAAATTCGTTTTGCTGAATAGACACTGCGTTTCCTGGGAAAAGTCCTCAGACAAGTGCTGTCTCAGGGTCCACAGCCAACTCTGGCAGCGACCAGCCAGCAAGCGGTCTCCAGCAAGCTTCTCCAGTCACGGGAGGAAGCTCTTCCGATTGCTATCATTCCTTCCCATGCTAAAATTGAGATCAAATCCAAAATCTCACCATTCCAGGTCCTGCACGGCTATCCCAAGATAATTTTCCAGGCTCTTTTCTCACCATGACCCATTTCGACATACACTTAGACTTACCTAACTCCTTCATAGCCCAAACAAGAAATGGATTTTCAGGACTCCTTGCCCCTCTGCACAGTCTACTCACTCCCTAGAATACCCTCTAAGTTGCATGGCAAACTCATACATGAATTTCAAGACAGACCCCAAACATCATTTGCCCTATGAAGTATTTCACAACTTCACCTTCTGAAATGGAGCATTATTTTTAAAAATTACATCTTCAGAGTAATGCATCTTTTCTAATTGTGGTAGTAATAAGACAAGTGTTTCCCCAAATATCTGACATTTGTAACTATCTCCTTAATCCAATCGGGAAGAGAAAACTTTTGTCTAAATAAAATAAGGTGATGAGGGCATGCACTCAGATGCTGAATATAACTAGTGACTGAACATAACTAGTGTAAAAATAAAAAAGCCCTATCTATAGATATTGTGAAGTGTCTTTGCAAGGTGATGATGAATTAAAACAACAAAACCACCTTAAATCACTTTAACACTCCACAAAGCTTTCACATACTTTCAGTTAGTAAACAAGGATCAGGATCCTTGGATTACGAGTCTCTCATCTCCTATTCTTAACTCCCATCATCAGGGATGTGGGATATGATGAGGTTTCTCTTCAAATAACCTGATCAATCTTTTATTCTTTAATTCATAGTATCCCCCCCTCCTTTTCCCTTTTCCATCTTTTTTTCCTTCTTGCCTTTGTTAGATGCCCAGGCACGCCACAGTACCAGGCGTTATCAGTACCAGCTCACATTCCTTTCCTTATTTGGAAAGAGGACTAACTTTCTAGCTCATTAGACACCCCTTCCCCTTTCCTCTCCACTTTCTTTTATGTGCCCACCTTATCTAAGAAAAATCAAAAGTTTAGCCAACCAGGATCAGATTGTACAACCCGACCCCAGCCAATGAGGAAAGGGTACAGGGCAGGACTTGCGTCAGGAATACAAGATCTCGTGCCCCTTTGTTCAGGTGTGCTCTCATGGCGACTGGCCAAGGAGGCACCCCTCTGCACAGAAATAAAATTGCTCTGCTAAGAATCCTTTGTTTGAGTGTTCGATTTCCTTAGGATTTTGAGTGTTGTTCCTAACAGTGATACAGTTTGGATATCTGTCCCCTCCAAATCTCATGTTGAACTGTGATCCCCAGTGTTGGGGCTGGGGCCTCACGGGAGGTACTGGATCGTAGGAGCAGACCCTACAGTAAGGAGTGAGTTCTCATTCTGTTAGTTCACAAGACGGTTGTTTAAAGGAACCTGGCATCTCCTCTTCAATCTTGATCTCCCTTCACCTCCCACCATGAGTAAACGCTTCCTGAGGCCTCACCAGAAGCCATGCAGATGGTAGTGTCATGCTTGTACCTCCTGCAGAACTGTGAGCCAAACAAATCTTTCTTTATAAACTACCCAGTTTCAAGTGTTCCTTTATAGCAACACAAAACAGACTAACACAATCAGGCTCTTTCTAAGCTTTCTACCATGGCCCCATTGCTCCTCATTGCCAGAAAATGACTGAATCTCCTGTTTCAGAGTGAAAAAAGGGGCACAATCCCTTCATACGTACCACCTGATAAAGATACCAACAGACACAATTATTCTCCTATCTGTCAACCTCCTGCTCATTTGTGCCGATCTCTACCTCTGCCGTCTCCAGGGACCTTGCTTCACCGGTTAGTCATCCTCCCTCTAGCTGCTGACCCGCCAAAAATAAATATCCTCAGGTGCTTCTGCTCTTTCAAAATGCTTCTGAAGTAGAACTCACATATCACACCTTTACTTCTTTATCCTCAACTTCTTTATTAGCCCACTGCAGTAGGACTTCTGCTCCTCACCCAGTTCTAAAGAGGCGCTCCTTATGGTCAAATCCATCAGATACTTTTTAATTGCAATCTGAATATGACCTTCTATGACATTTCAAATTGATAAGCACTACTTCCTTCTTGAAACTCTTTCCCCAACTTCTACAATATTCCCTCTTCCTCATTTTTCAATCTCAGACTCAATGTGACACTCAATTTTTTTAAACAAAAAATAAATGCTTTTTTATTTATTTGTAGTTATCAATAAAATGAAAGACCTCACATTTTTAAAACTCCACTGCAAAATACAGGTTATCATAAAAATGTATTTCATGGGTTAATATTTCAATATATATTTTTAATAAAAAAGGCTAATCATAAGCAAAACCTGCCACTTTACATCTTAAAGTTTAACAGGTTGATAATATCTAATCAGGAAGTACATGTGGAAACAAGACTTCATTATGGTTGAATTTAAATCATTCAAAATTATTCAATAAGATGGATATAGTGTTGATGACAGAGAAAGTTTCATATTTCACATTTTGCTCACACCCTCCCAAGTATCAAGAGGTCTGATTCTCTGGGCAACAGAAAAGTAACAAATTGAGTGACATTTTACATTCATCTGTGAAATGTCGGCATACCAGCCTTCAAGCTTAAGTCTTCATCTCAGCTAATCGATCAACATTTGCTGCATGAACTAGGCTTTCTAATACGTCACTCTAAACCAGTGGTTCTTAAGCAGTAGCACTATCAGGATCACCCATGGAGCTTCTGTTAAAGCCCATCTCGGAGATTCTACCTCAGGGGGTCTTTCAGGTGAGGCTCCCTCACTAGACAAGTATTTGCAGAGTGCCTGCTCCCCTGTACCAGCACTGTGCTAGGCACTTGTGAACAGTGAAGGAACACAAGCGAACATTCTTGCCCAAGGAGGGCTTATCCTGGACTGGAGAGAGTCAGGCAATACACAATAAAACATTAAATATGTAAATGCATAATATACTAAAGATAAGGGCTACAGGAAAACACAGTGAGGAGGACTGGAAATGGGGAGGAGGACACACAGGTTTCAATATTAAGTGTGGCACTTAGGGAAGGCCTCACTGAAAAGTTGAGACTTAGGGAAAAACATAAAGCAAAACAAAACTGAAGAAGGTGAGAGTGAATTCAGTGGGATATCTGACAGAAAATAATTCTAAGCAGGACGGGCGCGGTGGCTCATGCCTGTAATCCCAGCACTTCGGGAGGCCGAGGTAGGTGGATCACCTGAGGTCAGGAGTTCAAGACCAGCCTGACCAACATAATGAAACCCCATCTCTACTAAAAATATAAAAATTAGCTGGGTGTGGTGGCAGGCACCTGTAATTCCAGCTACTCGGGAGGCTGAGGCACGAGAATCGCTTGAATCCAGGAGACAGAGGTTGCAGTGAGCCGAGATCGCGCCACTGCACACTCCAGCCTAGGCAACAAGAGCGAAACTCCCTCTCAAAAAAAAAAAAGAATTCTAAGCAGACAAAACAGGTCAAAAGCCCTCAGGTGGAGGAAACATTAATTTCACACCTATTGTGCATCAAGCACCTTACCCTAGTTAGGTTTTTGTTGTTGTTTTTTTTTTTTTTTTTTTTTGGCAAATGCTATTTAATCCACACAACAGCACTCCAAAGTAGGTGGGAAGTCTGTTTTACATACACAGGAAGTGAATATTTCTCAATCTCTTCTGGACTCAAGTTAATCATGGGTCCAGAGTTTGAACCCACGTCACCCTAACTCAACAGTTCTCACTCATTCTACCACAGCAAAAGACAAAGAGATCAACAGGGGGAGGGAAGACAGACAGGGGAGACTAGGTCAGACTCCTTCTCTCAGGTGACCCTCCTCCCCATGCCCCTCCCCTAACTGTATCACCACTTTATACGAACCCACTGACCTTCAGGAAGAGGATTTCTGTATGCATCCCCAGGATATGGAAACCACCTGTGACTCGGAAAACCCAAACCCCTTGCACGTGCTCTGCCAGCTGCCCCAAGAGCAGATAAAGATAGATGCTCCTGGGCATCTACCGTAAGGAAATAGCACATCACCCTATTGTCATTCAACGTACTTTTGGGGTAAAAGACAAAGTGCTGTGTTCTTTCCTGTTTATAAATTATGGATCTACAAGTACACTGAAGTGGATGTACCACCACAGGTGGCACCAGACTGAATGGAGAGGAGAAAGGTACGTATCTCACTTGCCCTTCACACCTAGAGGGTTTCACATGGAGAGAATATCTACCTTTTACTCAGTCTCTTATTCGTTGTAGCTTTTGTGAGGTGAGTGAAGTGAATTTTTAAAGGAGCACTAATTTATACAGAGGAAAAAAATGATTCACTTAATTTTCACAGATGTTACAGGGCCAGGAATAAAACTAAAACCCCTAATTCTGTAAATTTAAAACATCAAGTTTTGGGCCTAGGTTTTAAAGCGAGAAAGTAAGAATTTTCGGCATAAAGTTACAGCTATTTTTGTTTCTTATCTAGTTTCCCTATGTCATTTAAAACAAATGACCAAATCTAGTAAATCACAATCCATTTATATTCATTTTTCAGTTATGAAACAAATCAGGCCGGGTCAAGTCATTTATTAGCTGGGAGTTATTAATTTCTTTACTGAGGTGAAATTCACATTACATAAAACTTACCATTGTAGGGTGAACAATTCAGGTGTGTGTAGTTTATTCACAATGTTGCACAATCACCTCTTTCTTTCATGTTCATCACACCAAAATAAAATCCCAAACCCATGAAGCAGCTGCTCCATGTTCTCCTCTCCCTCAGCCCCTTGCAATCATCAATCTGCTTTTATCTACTCTGGACATTTCTTACAGATGGAATTGTACACTATGTGGCCTTTTGTGTCTGGCTTCGTTCACTACTATGGTCCATCCACACTGCAGCACGTATCAGTACTTCATTTCTTTCATGGCTGAATACTATTCCATTGTATGTAGAAGCATTTATCTCTATGTATGTACAAGTATGTGAAAGCACATAGAATCTTTCTCTTCCTCTTCCCCTTCCCCTTTTCTTAATTCCTCATCCTCCTCAGCAAAGGATGCATAATCTGATACTAATTATGAAGAAAGATCAGACAAAACCAAATAACTACCTAATAATCTTCAAAAGTATCAAGGTCAGGAAAGTCAAGGAAATACTGAAGAAGTGTTTCAATCTGAAGGAGACTAAAGGACATGACACCCAAATGCAGTGTGTGATTCTGAACTGGATCCTTTCACCACAGAAAGGACATTATTGGGATAACTAGTAAGTTTGAATGGAGTATGAGTGGTACTGCTGTCTATGCTAACTTCACTATTTTGATACCTAGGTAGAATGCACTATTTATAGGAATTACACATAGAAGTATCCTGAGGAAATGAAGCATCAGATGAGCAACTTCTAAACAGTTCGAGTAAAAAAACTTTTTCTTCTACTTCCACCTTTTCTGTAAACTTGAAATTTCAAAAGAATGTTAATGTATCAATAAAAAAATCCTGGAATACAGAACTTTCCTACATAGGCACATCTGTGTAATTTCACATTTAAACAAGCAAAAACTAACAGAAAGGAATTCGCTGCTTTCATTCAGTTTGATACTTCAATAAAAGTAACAATAAAATTTATTGATACGTCAATAAAATTACAAGACCTCCCTATCATATCTTACTGGTGTACATAAGGAACCTACAAGACAGTCTGGGTCCACGTTCCTGCTCACAGCAGGCAGGTTCAGTTAACCAGAGATGTCTGCTGCCTGGTTCGAGAACATCATAGTCTTCTCAGCAGAATGTTCAGACAGCCAAGAGTCTTCTTTCTTATGACCAAGCAATTAAATTAAGGCAATTTCCTCATTTAATCTCCTGAAGATAAAATCTGTCAGCTCCCTAAATATGCCAATTTCAATAGGAGACAATCAGTGCTAAATTATACACACATATTTGCTTACACGTGCTTTCTAAAATTTATATGATAGAGCTATTGTAATGTGCTGGGTAAATATTTTCCATACTTCTGTCCAAAAATTAGAATTGGATTTTGAGAATTGATGACTTCAGAATCAGAAACAGAACAATTGAGCTTTAAAATACATACGAAATCCTGTTGACAATGGCATCTTCATCTTCCTGTTCATCTGCAAAAACATTTAAGGTATTAATATTCCTTTATCTTCTAACAAAATGCTTCATTATTAAAACTATAAACACAATATAAACAAAAGGCAATTATTGATTCAGCATAGATCCAAATTTAAATCTCATTAAATCAAGCAGTATGGTATACAAAGAATGGGATGTTTTGATTAACAAAATCCTGATTAATAAAACCACCATATGTAAATTAAAATTTGCTCAAGAAAATAAAACTTAGTAGAACCTTATGACCACTACAAAGTAAATTGTTATACAATGTTAAGTGAAACTGCTAATAAATAAAATATTCTGGTTAACAGTCAAATAAAATTACTATAAAATTAAAAGTCAGAAACATAGAACTCATCTAATTTTCCATAATTTGCATTTGTCATTAATAATAGTAACAAGGAATCTCCTGGATCATCCTAAGTAACTTGGATACTACTGCCTCAGTAACTCATAATTATTGTTACAAACAGAAATTGGCTGAGCACAGTGGCTCACGCCTGTAATCCCAACACTTTGAGAAGCTGAGGTGGGCAGATCTCTTGAGCCCAGGAATTCAAGACCACCTTAAGCAACATAGGGAGACTCCATCTTTACAAAAAAAATTTTTTAAATTAACTAGGCATGGTGGCACATGCCTGTAGTCCAGGATACTCAGGAGGCTGAGGTTGGAGAATCACTTGAGCCCAGGAGGTCGAGGCTACAGTCAGCCATGATTGCCCCATTGCTCTCTGGCCTAGGGGACAGAAGGAGATCCTATCTCAAAAAAAAAAAAAATTGTGTATATGTGGGTATATATATATTTTAAAATAAAAATTATATATAATATATAATAAAAATATACATAATTATATATAAATATATCAAATATACTGAAATATATTTGAAATTATATATATATATAAAGTTTTCTTAATCTTTTTTTTTATTTATTATTTATTTATTTATTTTTATTTTTATTTTTATTTTTTTTGAGATGGAGTCTCGCTCTGTCACCCAGGCTGGAGTGTAGTGGCTGGATCTCAGCTCACTGCAAGCTCCGCCTCCCAGGTTCACGCCATTCTCCTGCCTCAGCCTCCCGAGTAGCTGGGACTACAGGCACCCGCCACCTCGCCCGGCTAGTTTTTTGTATTATTTAGTAGAGACAGGGTTTCACCGTGTTCACCAGGATGGTCTCGATCTCCTGACCTCGTGATCCACCCGTCTCGGCCTCCCAAAGTACTGGGATTACAGGCTTGAGCCACCGCGCCCAGCCCTGCTTAATCTTTTTTAAGTAGCCGATGGCCTTCACTCTGCTACTCTCCTTCTCGCTCATGTCTGTCAGCAATCTCTTTTGTCCTCCCACATAAACTTATAAGCTAAAGAGATTGCCCAGTTTTAAGAATACCACAGGCTGAGCACAGTGGCTCATGCCTGTAATCCCAGCACTTTGGGAGGCAGAGGCAGGAGGATCACGAGGGAAAGAGATTGAGACCATCCTGGCCAACATGGTGAAACCCCACCTCTACAAAAAATACAAAAATTAGCCAGTGTGGTGGCGGACACCTGTAATCCCAGCTACTCGGGAAGCTGAGGCAGGAGAATCACCTAAACCCACGAAGCGGAGGTTGCAGTGAGCTGAGATCACGCCACTGTATGCCAGCCTGGCAACAGAGCGAGACTCCGTCTCAAAACAAACAAAAATACCACAAACCCTCCTGGTCCCTCCTTCTTATATGCCTAAGGTCCTCCAAGACTCTCTGCTTAGGTCTCTGGAATTCTGAGTACCCACCTGCTTCAGTATCAAGGGTGTATTTGGGACATTCTGTTACTCCACCTCCATTCTTAATTCCAAGATTCCCAAAAGAATTTTTACAACCAAAGGGACCACAAAAGAATATAGTCACGATTAATTTTTATATACTGTTGTGCTCACATCCAATTAATCTTCAAATCTTGGCCAGGTGCAGTGGCTCACGCCTATAATCCCAGCACTTTGGGAGGCCGAGGCGGGCAGATCACCTGAGGTCAGGAGTTCGAGACCAGCCTGGACAACATATTGAAACCCTGTCTCTACTAAAAATACAAAAATTAGCTGGGCGTGGTAGTGCATGCCTGTGATCTCAGCTACTAGGGAGGCTGAGGCAGGAGAATCACTTGCACCCGGAAGGTGAAGGTTACAGTGAGCCGAGATCGCGCCACTGCACTCCAGCCTGGGCGACAGAGTGAGACTCCATCTCAAAAAAAAAAAAAAAAATCAAGTCTTAAAGAATGTGTTAATATCTCCACATTCATTTCACTTCTATTTCCAGCACACTACCAACTAGGTCCAGGGTCCTCATCACTCTCCCACCACTCCTGCATTACTCTAAAAATGATCTAATAAATCTCCAATTTTCCCACTCACCAACCTCTCATTTCACTTAGAAAGATGCAATTATATACAGTCATTCTTTCTCTCTCCCTCCTTCTGTGTCTACAGTCCATAAAACCATGCCAATGAATTTTTTTTAAATAGCTACGATACTATTTTGAATCTATATCTTCAAAAATTTTAAAGGTTATATCCATGGAGTACTTCAAGTGCAGTCACAGAGCCAAGCAACAGTACTAAAGCAATGCACTAGAACCTATTTCTCTCAAAAGTCCCACGAGTTTAAACTGATAGCATAATATGAAGAAATCATTAAGTATTCATACAGCACCTACGATTAGCCCAACATCACAAGCAGATAATCCTGTGATTTTCAGAAAACAGCTGAGATTTAACAAAAAATAGTAAGGTAATTGCTTAGGTACTTATAAAACCCTGACCTAAAAAGTCTGAATTAATGAGCACAAAGTTCATTAAAAAGAGTGAAGATACGGTAGTCCCTCTGGCTGGATAAGGATATATGTGAAAGAATAAAAGGATAATACAAGATGCTGGTAATTGGATACTAAATAGTATTATGGAGACTCTGAATATCTACTACATGCTCTAGTAGCCAGCAAAGGTATGGGGTGTGGATGAGTTAAACATTCAAAGTCAGAGCCGCTCACAAGGAACCAAATATCCTTATAAACTCTGGAATTTCCCAGACACTAAATAGCCTAGCACTATTCTTAGTTGGACATAAGAATTGTAATAAACAAGGGCTCTGGTCTAAGAGGATGACTCTAAGAGTAGTCAAATTCCCTGGGGGTTATTTTTAGGTCTCTTAGTACCAGACAACTGCTTACTTCAATCACCGGCATATTCAACGCACTATGACACTGAAGTGTACTAATATATCCCATATACCATGCCTAGACCATCTGGCATTCTAACAAAGGTTTTAACATTTCGTTTCCACTTGCCTGATTTTCTCTTGTATCTTGTGATGATGAAGTAGGAAACAACGTAGAGAATGGCAAAAAGAAGGAAACATATCTGAAA
Organism: Piliocolobus tephrosceles; assembly: GCF_002776525.5. Lineage (NCBI taxonomy): Eukaryota > Metazoa > Chordata > Mammalia > Primates > Cercopithecidae > Piliocolobus > Piliocolobus tephrosceles. The sequence goes on from NC_045441.1 coordinate 145,172,442, forward strand.
CAAAACAAAGTTAATGGATCATTTACTTTTTTGCATATCTTTTTTAAATACTAGAAGATATATCTGTGATATTTACAGGAAAAAAGGATTTAAACTACTAAAAAGTTAAAATGTTGGACATTTTACTCATTAAAGTTTTAATAAAACATAGGCTGGGCGTGGTGGTTCACACCTGTAACCCCAGCACTTTGAGAGGCCAAGGCAAGTGGATCATCTGAGGTCAGGAGTTTGAGACCAGCCTGGCCAACATGGTAAAACCCTGTCTCTACTAAAAAACACCAAAAAAAAATTAGCAGGGCATGGTGGTGGGCACCTGCAATCCCAGCTACTTGAGATGCTGAGGCAGGAGAATCACTTGAACCCAGGAGGCGAAGGTTGCAATGAACCAAGATCACGCCATTGCACTCCAGCCTGCACAACAAGAGTGAGACTCCATCTCAAAAAAAAAAAAAGTTTTAATAAAATATTAATTTATATGAACTAGTCAATTAGTCCCGTTTGACACCATTTAAAAAAAAAAAAAAAAAAAAACCCAATGGAGACTTTTCTTTCCATGACTTGATCTTGATCAAATGTTTTTCAAAATCATGTGGAAGTGTGAAGAACCAGACCATCACCACTGACAATTCTGAAAAATAAAGTCAATTAGAAACTACTAACACTACCAAATATTAAAACATTATCAAAAGCTTTAATTCATTTAAAGAAGGTGCTAGCACCAAAACCTGACAGATACATTAAACAAATTCCACTATGTAAAAGTTTAACATACAAATGGAATCACAAATCATTGGGGGTGGGAAATAATTATTCAATAAATATACCCCCATATCAAAACAAAAGGCAGTTAAAGAAGAGACTTCTTTAAGATAGTATTAAATTCTGTATTTTTAATTTGCTTTTCTTTTTTCTGAGACAGGGTCTCACTCTGCTCAGCGAGGAGTACAGTGGCTCAATATTGGCTCACTGCAACCTCCCCCTCCCAGATTCAAGCAATTCTCCCATCTCAGCCTGCCAAGTAGCTGGGAATACAGGTGTGTGACACCATGCCTGGCTAATTTTTGTATTTGTTGGCAAAGACGGGGTTTATGCCATGTTGGCCAGGCTGGTCTCGAACTCCTGACCTCAAGTGATCTGCCTTCCTCGGCCTCCCAAAGTGCTGGGATTACAGGCGCAGGCCACTGCAACCGGCCTAATTTTGCTTTTTTAATTGACAAATAAAAGTTATACATATTTACTGTGTAAAAAATGTTTTAAAATAAGATACATTGTGGAATGGCTCAATCAAGCTAATCAGCATACTCATTACCTCAAATATTTATAATTTTTTGTGATGAGAACACTTAAAATCTACTTAGTGATTTTCAAAATACAATACATCGTTATTTATTATAGTCTTCATGTTATACAATAGATTTAAACTTATTCCTCCTACCTAACTGAAATTTTGTACCCTTTGACCAACATCTCCCCAAGCCCCCAACCCCTAGTCCCTGACAACCATCATTCTACTCACTGTTTCCAAAAGTTCAACATTTTTAAATTTCACATATAAGTGAGATCATGCAGTATTTGTCCTTCTGTGTCTGCCTTATTTTACTTAACATAATGTCTTCCAGGTTCATCCATGTTGCTGCAAATGACAAGATTCTTTCTTTTTTACAGCTGAATAGTATTCCCTTGAATACACTACATTTTCTTGATCCACTCATCTGCTGGCAGACACTTAAGGTGATTCAACAACTTCACTATTGTATAGTGCTGTCATGAACATGAGAGGGCAAGTATCTCTTCAACACACTGGTTTCATTTCTTTTGGAAATATACCCAGGAGAAGTACTGCTGGGTCATATGGCAGTTCTATTTTTTATTTTTTGAGGAACCTCCACACTGTTTTTTATAATGGCCATACTAATTTACATTCCCACCAACAACGTACAAGGGTTCCCTTCTCGCCACATCGTCATCGACCCTTGTTATCTTTTGTGTTTTTGATTATAGCCACTCTAACGATGTGAGGCGATTAGCTCATGGTGGTTTTGATTTGTAAGTCCCTGATGATTAGTGACGTTGAGCACATTTTCATATACCTGTTGGCCATCTGTGTGTCTTCTTTTGGGAAATATCTATTCCAGTCCTTTGCCTTTTTTTTTTTTTTTGATGGAGTTTTACTCTTGTTGTTCAGGCTGGAGTGCAATGGTGCGATCTTGGCTCACCGCAACCTTCACCTCCAGGTTCAAGTGATTCTTCTGCCTCAGCCTCCCAAGTAGCTGTGATTACAGGCTCGCACCACCACGCCTGGCTAATTTTGTATTTTTAGTAGAGATGGGGTTTCACCAGGCTGGTCTCGAACTCCTGACCACAGGTGATCTGCCTGCACCAGCCTCCTAAAGTGCTGGGATTACAGGCATGAGCCACGGTGTCCGGCCGCCCATTTTTTAATCAGGTTAATTGTTTAATTTCAATTGAATTTCTATCAGATCTGGGGAATGACAGACTGAAAAAAAGGATGGGTCAAGCAACAGGAGATCTCGTTACAGTCAAAGACCAAGTGTGCTAGAAATAAAGGTTTGCCACAGCTTGTTGTGGAACATGGAAAAAAAACCTGAAGACTCTCAAAAGAAACCCCTCTGAGTGATGATAAAGTCTACAGAATATCCACGCATGGATTTCTGAAGAAGTACTGGTGGCCATATGACTGAGAACAACTTTGGACCAGGATAGTAGACATTCCCTGCATATCATCATGCCGGAATGACAAACTGAGAATGAAGAAGACTACTAGCTGTGTGCCAAAGCTCTCTGAATACATAAGGGAGAGGAATACTGACAATAGAGACAATACTGACAGCAACCAAAAGGACCAACAGGCATCAAAGATCCCCTGAAGCTAGAAGCCAATGACCTGTTGGGAAAACTGGCTAGACAAGAAAATGTTAACAGCATCGCTATCTTCTCCCAAAATTATCTGGAGTGTAGAAGATGGGCCAAGAGGAAAACCAGTTCTTGATGAAGAAATGTAAATGGAGGGGTTCTTCTAAGAAGTTGAGAATAAGGAGGAAATTTTTACAATGGAATGGAAGTCTGAGTAAGGCTAAAAGAGCAATGGAAAGAAGACAGAAACACTGAATTATGAGGTTAAAGTCAGAGAGATTAGATGACTAAGGGAATTAAAATGTAGGACAGAGGCTGATTTAAATTCGTTCACTCAACAATTATTTACTGTGGCCTTGCTGTATACCAGGGATTCTTCTAGGAACTGGGACATAGCAGTGAGCAAAGTCATAGCCCTCATGGAGTTTACAGTACACTGCTAGAAAAAGACAATAAATACATATAAAGTGTGTCAGATGACAATTATGCAACTTTAGAGGAACAGGAAGTGCCAGCAGGGGTGGGGACATGTCTCACTAATAAGGTGACATCTGAGGAAAGAGTTGTGGGACAAGAGGGGCCAAGACATGCAGAAATCTGGAGGAAGGGGAGGATTTGAGGCAGAGAGAACAGTAGTGCCAAGGATCAGAGGCAAGAGGGGCCAAGACATGCAGAAATCTGGAGGAAGGGGAGGGTTTGAGGCAGACAGAACAGTAGTGCCAAGGATCAGAGGCAATAATGGCTCCATTGTGCTCAAAAAATGCAGGGGCAGAAGTGAGAGACAAGGTCAGAGAATAATGGGAGCCCACTATTCGGGTCACGCAGACCCAGGTACTGTGTCGGTTTTTACCCTGAGCAAGGTAGAATTCCATTGTAGGATTCCGAGTAGAGGGTGATAGGATCTGACACAGTGCAAAAGGCTCACTATAAGTGCTACACAGAAAATAAACTGGAAAAGGGCCAGGACAGAGGCAATGAGAGCAGACAACAGAGAACTGCAGGAAGCCGAGAGCAGCCGCTCGGACCTGTGCAAGGAGGTGCTCAGAAGAGATGGAGTTCTGGGTATGTTTTGAAAGCAGATATGATAAGATTTGCTAGAATAAATATAAGATTCTTTGCCTGAGAAACTGGAAAGACAGAGTTGCCATTTCAGGATTCAGGAAAGATTACAAGAGGAGTAGTTTTGAGGGAAATGTATGTATAGCTGACACTGTTGAATCTGACATACATATAATTCACTCAGGTCAAGAGGTTGGATGGGCAGCTGGATAAAAATCTGTATCATTCAGAAGAAAGGGCCAGGCCATAAATTTTTTAAAACCTTAGAATCATCAGCAGATGATATTTTAAGTCCTGAGACTAGATAAGATTTCCATCCCAGGGAGTAAGTATAGCCAGAGAAGAGAAGTCTGAGAATAGAGACCTAGAGCTCTCAAATATTTAGAATCAGCTTGACAGAAGGACTCACAAACGCTGACTGAGAAGCAGCAGTCGGCGAGGGAGGAGGCAAACCAAGAGACTAGATGGCTTGAAAGCCACATGAAGAAAGTTTATTTAGGAAAATGGAATTATCAACAGTGTCAAATGCTGCTGACAGGCCAAGAAAGATGAGGACTGAGAATTGACAGCTGGATTTAGCACCATGGAGGTCACTGGCGACCTTGACAAGAGTTGATATTTGATCGAGTAGTGGAGGTAAAACCCTGAAGTAGATTAAGAAAGAAGAATAATTGGAAACAGAAGTGCAAGTACACAGAACTTTCCAGGAGTTTGATTATAAAGAGGAGCAAAGAAAATGTGAAGGGAATGTGAAGTCAAGGGTTTTTTTAAAAAAAGGAAAAGCATATTACAAACAATTATATGAATAATCCAGTAGAGAGAGAAATTATTGATGCAAGAGAAAAAAGAAAGAATTGCTGAAGTTACGTGCTCAAGTTGTAGGAGTGATATAAAATTTATCCGTAATAAAAAGGAGGAGAACAAGGAGGAGACAGAATATTTGAGTTCAGTTGCAGGTAGTTACGTGTGGTGAAGGCAGAAAGACATTGACTACTTTTTTGATGGCTTCTATTTCCTCAGTGCAACAGAAACAAGTTCATCAAATCAGATACATACAGAGAGTGAGGAGAGAAGGAGTATGTAAATCACATGGGAGAATAAATGGAGCAAATATAATAGAAATGAGAGGCAAGGTGAGATTAAATGGCCTTTAAAGTTCCAGGCAAGTCCAAGCTCAAACCCTCAGCAGTGCTGGCAGCCTGGTGATGCTGTAAAACATGAGAGCCAGATTCCTAGATGCTGAGGCAGATGCAGGTAGAGTCCCCAAGAAATATTAGAAGCTTGATGATTCTAACAGATATCCTAGCCTCTCCTCCCCTTTCCAGCCAAGCGCTTCAAAATAATAGCCTGTACTTGCAGACTTCTACCTTTAAACCACTCACTCCCTCTTCCAGTCACTCATCAAACTTCACACTCATCGACCAACTCAAAGTGGTCAGCAAACCTAACAGGAAAATTACACTTCATGATTTTTGCTGAGCTCTATGCAGCAACTTCTGTCAGCAGTCTTCCTCCCTCTCTGTTGTTCTCCCAGGCTCCCTCACAAGCTTCCCTTTTCCTGCCAGCCTTTAAACAATCTTCTCTATAATTTCTGGGCTGAGCACCCGTCTATTCTTATTCCACAAGCTCTTCACAGGTAACATCAACTACTCCCACGGTTTCAACATCAATCCCAAGGAAGCCCCTGACCACAGTGTGAGAAGCACTGGTTTAGGGTATTAGCAAGAGTGAGTGAAATGACTGGCTATGATACCAAAGTAGATTAGGAGAAAAATGAAACTAAGGGTAGGCTGACAGACAGGAGAAGCAAAGACCTCAATCAGCTAATGTTCATGGCAGAGAAGTAGCTGCAACAAAAGCACTTGACCAAGGAAGCTGGAAGAATAGAAGGTTTTGATCAAAGCATGTTTCTGAATTTTTTAAAAATTATGTTTAAAGGTGAAACACAATCGTTTCACAAAATCCAGGGAAGGATGGGCGCAGTGGCTCTGGTCTGTAATCCTAGCACTTTGGGAGGCCAAGGCAGTTGGATTACTTGAGGTCAGGAGTTCAACACCAGCCTGGCCAACATGGCGAAACCTGGAAACACAAAAATTAGCCAGGTATGGTGGTGCACGCCTGTAATCCCAGCTACTCAGGAGGCTGAGGCACGAGAACAGCTTGCACCTGGGAGGTGGAGGTTGCCGTGAGCCAAGATGAGGCCACTGCACTCCAGCCTGGGCGACAGAGCAAGACGCTGTCTCAAAAAAAAAAAAGAAGAAGAAGAAAAAGAAAAGATCCAGGGTGTTAGTGCAGAAGTAGAAGATAAGAAAGCATGAAAATGGAGAAAAGGAAATCAACTAACCAAAATGCATAGGATAAGACTAATGGAAAATAATTCATTTAAGAGTAGAAGTAAGGCTAATAATTTAAAAACAGATGTAAGTATTATTATTGAAATAAAAGTTACACACTAGGGCCAGGCCTCACACCAGTAATCCCAGTACTTTGGGAGGCCGAGGTGGGCGGATCACCTGAGGTCAAAAGTTCAAGACCAGCCTGACCAACATGGAGAAACCCCATCTCTACAAAAAATACAAAAATTAGCCAGGATGGTGGTACGCAACTGTAATCTCAGCTACTCAGGAGGCTGAGTCAGGAGAATCGCTTGAACCTGGGAGATGCAGGTTGCAGTGAGTCAAGATCGTGCCACTGCACTCCAGCCTGGGTGACAGAGTAAGACTCCGTCTCACAAAAAAAAAAAAAAGAAAAAAAAAAGCTACACACTATGAAAATACGAATACAACTACAACAGACCAAAGCAAACATCACAGAACTAATTAGACTGTGTTTCTAGTTTCAAAAGTAGGACGAGGAGTAGGTTCTCCTCTTAAGTTGTCTCTTTCAGACACAGAATCAGAGGGATGAGTGAAATAAAAGAAAGCTGTAATGATGCCTATTCTCCCTACGCCCAGGACGAAAGGAAATTCCTAACCAAAAAAAAAAAAGGAGAAAAACACTCCAGCTTCTCACCACTAAAAGTGAAGCACACCTGATCGGAAAAAAAAAAAAAAAAAAGGATGGGCTCTGTGCTGGCATCTTGTGGTACTGTGAAACTGTGAAGGAAATGAGCTTTGCTCCTGGTCAGGGAAGGAACAGCCATGCCCTGTTTCAGAGCTCAAAGCAAAACACCCACTGGGGTGCATGTCCTACTGCCCTAGCTAGCCCAGAAAGAAGGCAATTCAGCCCTGGAAGCGGGAGGCGGCATGGCTTTAGTCCTGATGCTGATCAAGAATGGCTAGGCACTTGAGAGGTGACCCGGTCATAAGTAACTGAATAATTCCTTTAATATACATTGTTAAAAACTAATATTCTTAAACTCGTGTGAAGTAAGACAAAGTAGGGCACTTAAGGAAGAGTGGTGTAAACCACAATGGGAAAAGAATTGTCATGAATCTTCATGTATCAAAATGCACAGCACCAAAATATCCTCAGGAAAAAAAAAAAAAAACAGGAACAGCGGCTCATGCGTATAATCCCAGCTACTCAAGAGGCTGAAGCAGGAAGATCACTTGAGACCAAAAGTGATCACTTAACGACACCAGGGGCAACCCAGAGAGACCCCGTCTCTGCAAAAATAATTTACAATTTTTAAAAAATGAGCCAGCATGAACCTGTAGTTCCAGCTACTCAGGAGGCTTAGGCAGGAGGATATCCCTCAAGCTCAGGAGTTCAAGGCTGCAGTGCACAGTTATTGCTCATGCCACTGCACTCCAGCCTGGATGACAGAGAGAGACCCCGTCTTTTAAAAATAACAACAACAACAACAAAACAAAGATGCCAAATATGCAAAGATTTAAAAACCTCTATTTTAGTTAGGAGACTTAAATTTACCATGAAAGAAAAAGTAAACTAAAACCAAATGAATGATGATAAATGTTAATTTTTTTAAGTAACAAGATGTTAGAAGGGAACTTCTTCAACTGAATAAATATCTACAAAAAAGCCTACAGCTAACATACTTATTGGTAAGACACTTGAAGCTTTCCCACTAAGATCAGGAACAAAGCAAGGATGTTCCTTCTCACCACTTTTTTTCAACATTGTACTGGGAGTCCCAGATAATGAAAAAATACAAGAAAAAGAAAAAAAAAGTATACAGATTTTGAAGGAAGGACATGATCGTCTGTGTAGAAAATCTGAACGAATGAACAAAAAAACTCCTAGAATTAATAAGCAACTATAGCAAAGTTGTGAGACACAAGGTTAATATACTAAAGTCAAACTAAAGTCAATCACTTTCCTATACACTATCAATGAACAAGTGGAATTTGAAATTAAAAATACAACACCAGGCCAGGGTAGTGGTTCACACCTATAATCCTAGCACTTTGCGAGGTCAAAGCAGGAGGACTGCTTGAGGCCAGGAATTTGAGACTAGCCTGGGCAACATAGTGAGACTCCATCTCTACAAAAAATAAAATTTTTAACAAATTAGGCAGGCCAGGCACGTGCCTGTAATCCCAGCACTTTGGAAGGCCAAGGCAGGTGGATCGCAAGGTGAGGAGATTGAGACCATCCTGGCCAACATGGTGAAACCCCGTCTCTACTAAAAATACAAAAATTAGCTGGGCATGGTGGCACATGCCTGTAATCCAAGCTACTACAGAGGCTGAGGCAGGAGAATCACTGAAAGGAGGGAGTCGGAGGTTGCAGTGAGCTGAGATCACATCACTGCACTCCCGCCTGGTGACAGAGCGAGACTCTGTCTCAAACAACAAGAAAAGTAGTCAGGCATGGTGGCATACACCTGTGGTCCCAGCTCCTCAGGATCACTTGAGCCCAGGTCAAAGCTGCAGTGAGCCATAATCATGCCACTACACTCCAGCCTGGGCAACACAGTGAGACCCTGTCTCATTAATTAAATAAATTAATGTAAATAAATACATAAATGTAAAACACCATTTACATTAGCATTCCACCAAAGCAAAATACTTAACTATAGATCTATCAAAATATGTACAGAATCTGTATGAGAAACCTACAAAACTCTGAAAGAAATCAAATAACTTAATTAGTGGAGAGATATTGCACGTTCATGGATAGAAAGACTCAATATTGTCAAGATGTCAGTTCTTCCCAACTTGATCTACACATGCAGTGTGATTACAATTACAATCCCAGCAAGTTATTTTGTAAATATCAACAAACTGATTCTAAATTTTACATGGAGAAGCAAAAGACCCAGAACAGTCAACACAATATTGAAGGAAAAAAACAAAGTCATCTATTACATAGTAGGGTGGCTATAGCTAATAACAATGTATTGATATTTCAAGACAGCTAGAAAAGAATGTCTTAAAAGTTATCACCACAAAGAAATAATAAAAGTTTGAGGTAACAGACATGCTAACTACCCCCTTTTGATCATTATACAATGTACACATACATGCACTGAAACATCACACTATACCCCATAAACATACAATTATGCATATAAACAAAATTAATTTTAAAAAGAAGAAAGAGGACTGACACTACCCAGTTTCAAAACATTATAAGGCTATACTAATCAAGACAGCATGATATTGACGAAAAAACATAGACAAATATAGATCAACAGAACAGACAGCCCAGAAATACACCCACATAAATATGGTCATCTGATCTTTGACAAAAGGAGCAAAGGCTATATAATGAAGAAAGGACCACCTTTTCAACAAATGGTGCTGAAACAACTGGACATCCACATGCATAAAAATGAATCTAGACATAGACCTTATACACTTCACAACAATTAACTCAAAATGGATGATGATTACAAACCTAAATGCAAAACACAAAACTGTAAGACTCCTAGAAGATAACAAAGGAGAAAATCTAGATGGCCTTGGGTTTGGGGATTGCTTTTTAGATACAGCACCAAAGGCATGATCCATGAAAGAAAGAATTGATAAGCTGGACTTTATTAAAACTTAAAACTTGTGCTCTGCAACAGATACTGTCAAGGGAATGAAAAGAGAATCACAGGCTGGGAGAAAATATTTGCAAAAGACTCCTCTGATAAAGGACTACTATGCAAAATATATAAAGAACTCTGAAAGTTCAACCACAAGAAAACAGTCCTGTTGAAAAATGGCCAAAGACCTTATGAATGAAGATAACGCAGATGGCAAATCAGCATACAAAAAGATACTCCACATCAACACAAAGTAAAACAACGAGACACCTGTGATGACACACCTATTAGAATGACTAAAATCCAGAATGCTAACACCACCAAATGCTGGTGAGGATGTGGAGCAACAAGAACTCTCATTAATTGCTGGTGGGAATGCAAAATGTCACAGCCACTTTGGAAGATAACTTGGCAGTTTCTTACAAAACTAAAAATACCGTATGATTCAGCAATCCCATTAGATTTGGTATTTACCCAAAAAAGTTGAAAACTATCCACACAAGAACTTGCACAGGAATGTTTATAGCAACTCTTTTCACAACTGCCAAAATTTGGAAGGAATCAAGATATCCTTCAATAGGTGAATAACTAAAATGTAGAAGATAGTTCAACACTTAAAAAAAATGCAGAAGACTGAAACGAGACCTCTTCCTTACACTATCTACAAAATCAATTCAAGATGGAGTAAAGACTTAAATGTAAAACCTAAAACTATAGAAATCTGGAAGAAAACCTAGGAAATACCATTCTGGACACAGGCCCTGACAAAGATGTCATGACAAATACACTAAAAGCAACTGCAACAAAAACAAAAATTGACAAATGGGAACCTAATTAAACTAAACAGCTTCTGTACAACTAAAGAAACTATCAACAGTAAATGACAACCTACAGAATAAGAGAAAATATTTGCAAACTATGCATCTGACAAAGGTCTAATAAAAGCAATCCCACTAAAAAGTGGGCACAGGACAGCAACAGACTTTTCAAAAGAAGACATATATGCAGCCAACAAACATATGAAAAAATGCTCAGCATTATTAATCATTAAAGAAATGCAAATCAAAATCACAATGAGATATCATCCCACACCAGAGTGGCTATTATTAGAAAGTCAAAAAATAACAGATGCTAGTGAGGCTGCAGAGAAAAGGGAATGCTTATAAACTGGCTAGTGGAAATGTCAATTAGTTCAGTCACTGTGGAAAGCAGTGTGGCAATTTCTCAAACCATTTAAAAGAGAAATACTGGCTGGGCATGGTGACTCATGCCTGTAATTCCAGCATTTTGGGAAGCCAAGGTGGGTGGATCACTTGAGGTAAGGAGTTCCAGAACAACCTGGGATCATGGTGAAACCTCATCTCTACTAAAACTACAAAAATTAGCTGGCCGTGGTGCCAGGAGCCTATGGTCCCAGCTACTACGGTAGCTGAAGTACAAGAATCACTTGAACCTGGGAGGCGGAGGTTGCAGGGAGCCAAGATCATACCATGGGACTGCAGCCTGGGTCACAAAGCAAGACTCCGCCTCAAAAAAAAAAAACAAAAGAAAAAGCAAAGAAAAGCAAAGCAAACAAAACGAAAACAGAACTACCATTTGACCCGCAATCCAATTACTGGCTACAGACCCAAAGGAATACAAATCATTCTACCATAAAAGACACATACACGCATTATACTCTTCAGAGCACTATTCACAATAGCAAAGACATGGAATCAACCTAAATGACCATCAACAGTAGAATGGATAAAGAAAATGTGGTACATATATACCATGGAATACTATGCAGCCATAAAAAAGAATGTGATCATGTCCTTTGCAGCGACATGGATGGAGTTGGAGCTGGAGACCATTATCCTAAGTGAACTAACGCAGGAACAGGAAACCAAATACCACATGTTCTCATTTATAAGAGGGGGCTAAATACTGAGAACACATGCACATAGGGAACAAGAGACACCAGGGTCTACTTGAGGATGGGAAGGAGAGGATGGAAAAACTACCAATCGGGTACTATGCCTATTATCTGGGTGACAAAATAATCTGTACACCAAACCCCTGTGAAACATAATAACAAATCTGTACATGTGCCCCCCGAACCTAAATAAAAGTTAAAAATTAAAAGAGCTGTCAAAGCAATGAAAAGTCATGGAGGAAACTTAAATGCATGCTGCTACGTGAAAGAAGTCAATTTGAAATGGCAACATTTGTATGATTCCAACTATATTCTGGAAAAGGCAAAACAAAACTGTGGAGACACTGAAAGGATCAGTTGTTGCCAAGCTTTGAGGGGAGGAAGGAATGAACCAGCAGAGCTTAGAGGATTTTTAAAGATAGTGAAACTATTCTGTACGATACTGTAAGGTTAGATATATGTCCTTATAAAATTTTCCAAACCCATGGAATGTACACCACCAAGAGTGAACACTAATGTAAACTATGGAATCTAAGTCATAATGATGTTCAACACAGGGTCGTCAACTATAGCAAATTTTCCACTCTGGTGGGGGATGCTGATAATGGCCAAGGCTATGCATGTCTGCAGCCAGCAGATATATGGAAAAATCTCATTACCTTTCACTCAATTTTGCTGTGAACCTAAAATTGCTCTAAAAAATAAAGTATACTTTTAAAAAGTAATAAGATTGCATTAGTGCTATGGTTTGTGTGTTTCCCAAAGTTCATGTATTTGAAACTTAATTCCCAATGCAACAGTGTTGAGGTGGGGCCTCAAGAAGTGATTAGGTCACGAGGATTCTATCCTCATAAACTGACTAATGTTATCACAGGAGTGGGTTAGTTACGGTGAGAGCAGGTTTGTTATAAAAGCAAGTCTGGCCCCCTCTTGCTGTCACTCTCACCGTCTCTTGCCCTTCTGCCTTCACCATCAGATGATACAACACAAAGGCCCTTGCCAGATGCCAGCCGCTTGATCTTGGGCTTCTCAGCCTCCAGAATCATACACCAAATAAATTTCTGTTCATTATATATTATCCAGCCTGTGGTATTCTGTTATAGTAGCATAAAACAGACTAAGACAGCTAGTAACAAGTGTGTTTATTAAATTCAATGTCCTATGCTCCTCCCACCCTGCTTAGACTCTCATAATCACCAATCTACTTTCTGTTTCTATGGATTTGCCTATTCTGGGTATTTCACATAAATAAAATCCTACAGTATGTGCCTTATTGTGTCTGACTTCTTTCACTTAGCATAATGTTTTCAAGGTTCATCCATGTTATAGCATGTAACAATACTTCATTCCTCCAGACATTTTATGAGAAAAACCTCTATTTGATTAAAAACACATTGGGTACATTTTTGCTTGCAGCTGAAAGCATTCCTTTCAAATACATTTGTATACCCAAACAAGGATGTATATATAAAGATGTTCATTTTTCCATTGTTTGTAACTGCAACAAATCACCCTTTAAAATGGTTTGGATGTGTGTCCCCTAAAATTTTCATGTTGAAACGTGATCCCCACTGTTAGAGGTGAGTCCTGGTGGAAGTGTTTGGGTCATGGGGGCAGATCTCTCATGAATGGCTTGGTGCCCTCCCATTGGTGATGAGTAAGTTCTCTATTAGTTCACACAGGATCTGGTTAAGGACTTTGGGCACCTCGTTTCTCTCTCTTGCTCCCTTCCCTCTTGCTCCCTCTCGCCATGACACCCCCCTTTCACCTTCTGTCATGATTGGAAGCTTTCTGAGGTCCTCACCAGAAGCAGATGCTGACAATACGCTTCTCAAAGAGCCTGCAGAACTGTGTGCCAAAATAACTATCTCTTCCTTATAAATTACTCAGTCTCAGGCATTCCTTTACAGCAATGCAAAATGGACTAACACACGCTTCAAAACAGAGAAGTAAACAAAATTACCAATGCCCTATCTCCAGAACAATTAATTTGAATACAATACACATGCTGATACCTACTCTTCTCATAGTTGCTAAAGTGTCATAATAAATTGCCCTGTGTCTTTCAACTTGTGCTTCAATAAAGGCAAAGCAACTTCCTCACAGAAAACACTAAGACCCTTAGCAAAAGGTAAATATTCAATTTTTCAAGATTATCACAGCAAATTTCAAGTTCATTAATGTCATCAATAATATTACACTTTAATACAACATGCTGTGAAATATTTTAGACCCAGAAATAAGAATGGACAACTATACACCAGATTACTCTTCCTACTGGTTTCCTGAGGAGATGGTAAAGTTGGGGGGCTGGGGAGTGAGGAGAGAAGAGGGTAGAAAGAAGTCATGATTGTAAGCCAAAAACAGAGAGAAAAAACTAAAGATACTTGCACATAAAAACAGCAAACATATAATGTGACTAATGTAAAATTATTTAAGTCGTATAGCTATAAATAGAGGTCTGAAACAATGTGCTTATCTCAGAATGGTGGAATTTCAGATTATTTTTACCCTTTTACCTTCTTCCTTAAACGTATGAATAAATTAAAGTTTTAACAATAAGGACTTTTATTTACACACAAAAAAAGCACTATTTTCAAAACGAATACAATAAAATTTATTCTAATAACCTTTCAGGAAAGCAATATGACAGCATATTTAAGCACTGTGATTCAATACTGTTACTCCTGGGAATTTATATTACAATAAAGAACCATCCCGGCCAGGCGCGGTGGCTCAAGCCTGTAATCCCAGCACTTTGGGAGGCCGAGACGGGCGGATCACGAGGTCAGGAGATCGAGACCATCCTGGTCTACACGGTGAAACCCCGTCTCTACTAAAAAATACAAAAAACTAGCCGGGCGAGGTGGCGGGCGTCTGTAGTCCCAGCTACTCGAGAATGGCGAGATCCGGCCAGCCTGGGCGACAGAGCGAGACTCCCTCTCAAAAAAAAAAAAAAAAAAAAAAAGAACCATCCCCCCACTTTTAGATAATGAGGTTACCATTACTACTACTCACAACAAGAATAATAATAATAGCTGCCACCTGAGAATTTAAGAACCCACCTCTAGGAACAAAGTAATATAACAAGTAATAAAGATTTCGGTCCATGTCTCAAAAGGGCAACAAGAGAATAACAAATAATAATAATATAACAATAAACACCCGAGGAAATGGGAGAAACAAAGTAGTGTAAACACTCACTACCATAGTGTAAATCCTATCGGAAAGCTAGTAGTTAAGTCCTCAGTGTCTGTATTGGGAAGTCAATATACATGTTCAATGTTCGTAAGCCAAAAAATACTACCAAGCATTACAGAAACGACTTAGAAAAACTAAAAGAAAAATAAGAGATTGCTTATGGAAAATACTTGGATAGGAGCCTTATTCTTCTAAAGGTTTCCTACACTATCTGATGGATAGTATATAGTATATTTCTATACAATCTGATACATGCATTAGATTTAGAAAAGTATAGGTTTCTATATCCCTGAAACAGTAACTTCTTTTTGAGACGGAGTCTCACTCTGTCGCCCAGGATGGAGTGCAGTGGTGCGATCTCTGCTCACTGCCAGCTCCACCTCCTGGGTTCACACCATTCTCCCGCCTCAGCCTCCTGAGTAGCTGGGACTACAGGTGCATGCCGCCATGCCCAGCTAATTTTTTGTATTTTTACTAGAAACAGGGTTTCACCGTGTTAGCCAGGATGGTCTCGATCTCCTGACCTCATGATCCGCCTGCCTCAGCCTCCCAAAGTGCTGGGATTACAGGCGTGAGCCCAGCCCATGACACAATAATTTTCAAGTTATCCTTTAGAGATTTATCTATGATTCCTTCACTTGGAATTTTACATTATTTGGAAAAGTAACACCAAATAAAATCTTTACATTTTTGCCTTTTGCTAAACATAGTTGAGACCTATGGTTCTCAACTGACAATGTCCCCCCAGGAGACATGCTGCAATCTCTGGGGACAGTTTAGTTGTCACAACTAGGTGAATCGTGCTACTAGCATCTGGGGTCAGAGAACAGAGATGCTGTTAAAATCCCATGACGCACAGAATAGCCCCCAACAATAGAGAACAACGTGTCTAGAATGTCAACAGTGCCAAGGTTGAGAGATTCTGTTTTAGATTAACTGCCAAAAAAGTACAGAAGATAAGCACAGAAGTAATTACATATACAACATAACTTGAACAGTCTATTACAAATAATGCTTATTTTTTATTGTAAATTGCCACAGTAGAAAATGTTAATACTAATTTCATTAATATATTGTAATAAGCACATTCCTTTCTCTTTAAAAAAAAAAAATGGGGCACATAAAGAGATATTACCCAGATTAAGGGACAGATCATTCCAAACTACTTAATGTTAAAAGAAGAAAAAAGCACTATCCCTTATGATCTCACACTCTGTGCTTTAAAAAGAAAAACATTTACACTAATTTTTGTCATGCCATCCAAAACTGTATTTAAAATTAAAAATAAAATAGAACCACTTCCTAAAAGTCCTAGAATAACTCCTCTGGATTAAATCTATGCAGAAACTGGATATCAAATGAAGATTCTCAAGCAGCTGCCAAATGATGAACCCAAAGGAAGTCACCACATAGAATAAAGCTTTTGTTAGTTTTTGTTTTTTGAGACAAAGTCTCGTCCTGTCACCGAGACTGGAGTGCTGTGGCATGATCTCAGCTCACTGCAACCTCCACTTCCTGGATTCAAGGAATTCTCCCGCCTCAGCCTCCCAAGTAGCTGGGATTACAGGCACCTGCCACCACTATCCGGCTAATTTTTGTATTTTTAGTAGAGACGGGGCTTCACCATGTTGGCCAGGCTGGTCTCGAACTCCTGACCTCATGATCTGCCCACCTTGGCCTCCCAAAGTGCTGGGATTACAGGCATGTGCCACCGTGCCTGGCCCACACAGAGTAAAATTTAAAACAAACAAACAACCTATATACATCACATCCCATACACTAAAAGCAATCCTCAAGTAAATCAAAGACATAAAGGCAAAAGACAAACCCATAAAAGATAACACAGTGGTTTCTGGCTTCCAGTCCAACATGAAAGGAGCTTGGAAGTCATCTCTCCCATCCGCATAACAAGAAAAAAACTGAACAAACCGAAAGTCAACAACTCTTCTTAAGTCCATGAAAGAAGTTAAATTACAGGGCAAACGACTGCTCTAAAAAGTGGAGAGACAAAAGCCCTTGTACAGAAGCCTGCTGCTAGAGCCAGTACTGGTAAAACACTTCAACTGTAATTGATGAATTACTAGAGGATCAGTGTGGACTAACTAGAGAGATAAAAATTCCAGAAGTCTAGTCTCAGGGGGGACTCCTACACTTTTTTAAAGTTTTTTCCTTCAGGAGTCCTACCAAGTTCTCAGAGTAAAGATTAGGGAAACTGTTAATAAAAAAATAAAAATTAAAAAATTAAAAAAATAAAATCCCTTCAAGCTTCCAGCAGGAAAAGGAAAAAAGTAACCATTCTGAAATATGCCCAGAGCATGCTGTTCACCTCAAGAAAGGCCTGCCTGCAAGAGAAACTATTTTTACCCGGAGCCTAACCTATTTGAATTGTATCAGAGTCTAATCAATCTGGAAGAAGAGAGATAGCCAGCTTCAGCCCCCTCTAGTCTTCTTCAGCTAAGGAAGGAGGTCAAAAGCCGATAGCACCTGTGAAGGTCACAGACCAGGAGCATAGGCTCAATGAAAGACTCTGACCTAATCACAAGACTACAGAACGTTCCCCTCCCTGCACCTCTTAACATCATACCAATCAGGCTCAAGAATAATAACAGGAGATTACAGCTAAAAGAACTGCAAGGCTCAAATTCTATTTCAGAAGTTGTCTCTAGGGGAAACCAAAGACAACAGAAGAGATAAAAACAAGAACACCAGGGGAAATCATACCCTCTGAAACCTGCAGCTACTTCAAACAGTAAGCAGCCTAACTCACACACACATAAACACCAAACCTAACACTAAAGGCCAAATTACCTCAATCCCTTTTACCTACATCGTATCCGGCTTCCCACAAAAGATTACAAATCATGCTCAAAGGCAAAAATCACAATCTAAAGAGACAAAGAAAGCATCAGAACCAGACTCACATATGACAGAGATCTGGGGATTATGAGAGTCTGAATTTAAACTAATTATTAATATGCAAAGGTGGAAAAGTAGACAAAATTCAAAAATATATGTGTAACGTCAGCAAAGACATGGAAATGTTAAGAAGAAATTTTGTTTTAATGGGAGAAATCAAACATACTGTAATAGAAATGAAGAATGCTTTGATGAGCTCATCAATAGACTAGACACCTGTGAAGGTCACAGACGAGGGGCATAGGCTCAATAAAAGACTGAGACCTAATCACAAGACTGCAGAATGTTCCCCTCTCCCCACCTCTTAACACCATACCAATTAGTGAACTAGAAGATACGTCAATAGAAACTTCCCAAGCTGAAAAGCAAACAGAAAAAATAACAATTCTGAAAAGAAACAGAACAGCCAAGAAGTACAGAACAATTACAAAAGGCATAACATACATAACAGGAATACCAGAAAAAAAGATAGAAAGCAACAGATAAAATATTTCAAGTGATAATGGCTGATAATTTGCCAAAATTAATACAAACACCTAACAACAGATCCAGAAAGCTCACAGACCAACAAACAACATAAATACAAAAAAAAAAAAAAACCTATATCTAGGCATATCATATGCTGCAAGCTGCAGAAAATCAAAGATAAAGAGAATATCTTGAAAGAAGCTACAGGAATAAAAATGCCTTACAAATAGAGGATCAAAGATTAGAATTGCATCAGACTTCTCTTCAGAAACCATGCAAGTAAAAAGGAGTAAAATATTTCAGATGTTAAAAGGAAAAAATTAAAAATGAAAATACCAACCCAAAGTTCTGTATCCACCAAAATTATCCTCTGAAAATAAAGGAGAGCACTTTGGGAGGCCGAGGTGGGCAGGTCACGAGGTCAGATCGAGACCATCCTGGCTAACAAGGTGAAACCCCGTCTCTCCTAAAAATACAAAAATTAGCCAGGTGAGGTGGCAGGCACCTGTAGTCCCAGCTACTCAGGAGGCTGAGGCAGGAGAATGGTGTGAACCCAGGAGGCAGAGTTTGCAGTGAGCCAAGATCACGCCACTGTACTCCAGCCTGGGCGACAGAGCAAGACTCCATCTCAATAAATAAACAGACAGATAGATAAATAGAGTTTGTCGGGCAAATGAAAACTGAAGGAATTTGTTGCCAATAGACTTAACTTAGCAAGAATTTTTTCTTTTTTTGTTTTTACTGGAGGTGCAAGTGGCTTAGCAAGAAATTTTAAAAGATCTTCATAAAGCAACATGACCACAGGACAGAAATTCAAATCTATGTAAAGAAAGATCATTAGGCCAGTGTAGGGTGCCGTGGCTGAGCTCACAGCTATAATCCCAGCACTGTGGGAGGCCAAGGTGGGTGGGGCCCAGCAGATTGAAACCACCCTGGCCAACATCGAGAAACCTCATCTCTACTAAAAATACAAAAATTGGTTGGGCATGGTGGCACGTGCCTGTAATCCCAGCTACTCAGGAGGCTTGAGGCATGAGAACTGCCTGAACCTGAGAGGCAGAGGTTGCGCCACTGCACTCCAGCCAGGGCGAGAGAGTGAGACTCCATCTCAAACAAACAAAAAAAAAAGAAAAAAAGATCATCAGAGAAGGAGTAAGTGAATGTAAAGTCTTTTATTTTCTTTTTCTTAATCTAACAGACAACAATTTATTGAAAGTAATAATAGCAATAATGTATTTGGTGATTACAGCTTCTAGATAGGTGAAACGAATGACAGCAAGAGGGTAACTAGGAATATTCTCTCCTAATGTACCTGCACTACTCATGAAGCAATATAGTACTATGTGAAAGTGGAGGTAGATTAGTTGCAAATGTAAATTGCAAACTCAAGGGCAACCACTAAAAATATTTTAAAAGAAGTATAATTGATATGCTAAGAGAGGAAAGAAAACAGACTCATAAAACACTCAACTAGAACCAAAGACAGATAAAAAGACCAAAAAAACCCACCAAGAACAAGGACAATAGAAAATAGTTAAAACTATGGTAAATATTAAACCAATAATATCAATGATCACTTTAAATATTAATAGTCTAAATATACCAATTAAAAGAGACAGAGTGGATAAAAAAATATTTAACCATATGTTGTCTATAAAAAATATACTTTAATTATAAGAGATTAAAAGTACAGTGACAGAGAAAGACAAACCATGTTAACACTAATAAAAGAGAACGGCAGCTATATTAATTTCAGGTAAGGCAGACTTCAGAGCAAAGAAAATTATCAGGACAAAGAACAGCAATACATAGTAATAAGGGGTCAATTTTCCAAGAAGAACTAACAGAAAGTCAAAATACGTGAGGTAAAAATGGATAAAAATGTAAACAGAAATAAATGAATCTACTATTATAGTTGGAGACTGCAACATCCTTCTACCAGTAATCGGCAGATGTAGCAGGCAGAAAATCAGTAAGGGTATATAGTTGACCTGAACGGCATCATCAATAAACTGGACCTAATTGACACTTATAGAGTATTTCATCCAACAATGCATAATATGCATTGTCAAGCTCACATGAAAACACTCCCTAAGACATTCCATATTCTGGGTCAAAGGAATACCTTAACAAATTTAAAACAATGTAATTCCTAACAACTATGATCTCAGATCACAACAGAATTAAACTATAAATCCATAACTGAAATACAGCTGGAAAACTTCTTGGAGATTAAACAAAAAGCCTCTAAAAAACACATCGTCGAAGAAGTCTCAAAATAAGTTTTAAAATATTTTGAACTAAATGAAAATGAAAATACATCTTATGAAAATGTGTGAGATGCAGTGCTTAGAGGGAAATGTATGGCACCATCATGGCAGAGCAAAAGATGAGATCTGGTGGAGGACACAGCCAAACAATATCATGGATCATACACCTAATGTAAAATATAAAACTACAAATCCTCTAGAAGATAACATAGAAAAAAAAACTAAGTGAACTTGGGTTTGGCAATGGCTCTTTAGGTACAACATGAAAAGCATGATCCATGCAAGAAAAAGTGATAAACTGGACTTCTCTATAATTAAAAACTTCTGTTCTGCAAAAGACACCATTAGGAGAATGAAAGGACAAGCCACATAATAGTGGGAAATTTTTGTAAAAAGCGTATCTGATATAAGACTTGTATCCAAAACACAAAGAACTCTCCCTACCTAATGTGGATGGGCCTCGTCCGATCAGTGGAAGGCCTGAATAAAGCAAAAAGACTTAGTAATAGAGAATTCCTTCTGTCTGACAGCCTTCAAGCTGAGACATCAGTTTTTTCCTGCCTTTGGACTCATACTGAAATACCACCTCTGCCGGGGCCTTGAGACTGCTGGACTAGGAACGAAACTGCACTATCAGCAGTTCTGGGTCTCCAGCTTGCCCAGTGCAGACCATGGGACTTATCAGTCTCCATAATCACGCAGCCAACTACTTATAAGAAATCTTTCTGTATATATGTACACATCCTATTGGCTCAATTTCTCCTAAGAACCCTAATTGCATTAGTCAGTGTTCTCTAGAGGAACAGAACTAACAGGAGATACATATCCTCTGACTTAATTTTTCTCTTTCTAAAATAAATACACTAAATATATTTACCATTGCAGTAGGCTATATAGAGGATTAATAAGGCAGGCACTTTTTAATTTTACTATGAAGCAAAAGTATTAATAAGTGTTATTAATAACTAGAGAAGACCAGGTGTGGTGGCTCACACCTATAATCCCAGCACTTTGGGAGGCCAAGGCAAGTGGATCACTTGAGGACAGAAGTTCAGGATCAGCCTGGCCAACATGGTGAAACCCCATCTCTACTAAAAATACAAAAAAAAAAAACAAAATTAGCCAGGCGTGGTGGCACACACCTGCAATCCCAGGTACTCGCCAGGCTGAGGCAAGAGAATTGCTTGAACCCAGGTGGAGGTTGCAGTGAGCTGAGATCACGCCACTGCACTCCAGCCTGGGCGAAAGTGAGACTCTGTCACACACACACACAAAGTAGCTAGTGAAAAGAAAATCAAAACCATTTACAAAGCTCTTCTAACCAAGTGCCTCCAAAAAAGGTTGGTTTCATAATCTTAACTCTTGTTTATAAACATAATTAGAACCAGTTGTAACAATCTGTATTGGTCTTGTTAAATCACTGCACTTTAAATAACAGCAGCCTATATGATAATTATAAGTTAGTGAAAAAATGTCTTATCACCTTATTCAAATTTCACTCTATATTAATATGTTTCAAACAATAAACCTATGATGATATATTTTTAAATTTATTCACATTGCATGCCTTGGAGGGTGAAGATAGGGTCCATAGGAGGTTACAAATGAAGACCCGATAAATGTTAAAAAAGGCAATGAAAATAGGTTTTTATGAGAAAATAACATTTTTATATACCTCTATATACTTGGAATAAAACCAAATAGAAATCCTAACTCCTGATTTGTGCTCTAGAAATGAAAGAACACTTCTTAATTTTGTGAACACTAGCAATAAGCAATCTGAAAATAAAATTTAAAAAGCAATTCCAGGGCTGGGCACAGTGGCTCACGCCTGTAATCCCAGCACTTTGGGAGGCGGACACAGGTGGATCACAAGGTCAGGAGTTCGAGACCAGCCTGATCAACATGGTGAAACCCTGTCTCTACTAAAAATACAAAAATTAGCCGGGCATGGTGATGGATGCCTGTAATCCCAGGTATTCAGGAGGCTGAGGCAGGAGAATCGCTTGAACCTGGGAGGCAGAGGTTGCAGTGAGCCGAGATCGCGCCATTGCACTCCAGCTTGGGCGACAGGGCGAGACTCCATCTCAAAAAAAAAAAAGCAATTCCATTTCAGCCAGGCACAGTGGTTCATGCCTATAAAACCAGAACTTTGGGAGGTCAAGGCAGGAGGATCGCTTGAGCTCAGAAGTTCAAGATCAGCCTAGGCAACATAGAGAGACAGCAGCTCTACAACAAACATAAAAATTAGCTGGGCATGATGGTGCATGCCTGTAATCTCAGCTACTAGGGAAGATGACTTGAGCCTACGGGTTTGAGGTTGCAGTGAGCCATGACCATGCCACTGTACTCCAGGCACAGTGACAAAGGGAGACCCTATAGCAAAAAGAAAAAAAAACTCAATTTCAAATAGCCTCAAGAAGAATAAAATACTTAGGAATAAATTTAACAAAAGAGGAGTCAAACTTGTACTCTGGAAGCCACAAAATATTATTGAAAGGCGTTAAAAAATTTATGAATATACAAAGACATCACATGTTCATGAAGAATTTAATATTAATGGGATAATACTTCCCAAATTGATCTACATATTCAATATAATTGCTATTAGAATTGTAGTTCTTATTTTCTTATAGAAATTGATAGATTTATCCTAAATTCACATGAAAATGGAACAAATCCAGAAAAATCAGACAACTGTGGAAAAAAAGAGCAAAGTTGGAAGACTCACACTTCCCCAATTTTAAACTTACTACAAAGCTGCACTTGTCAAGACAGTATAGTACCAGTATAAAAATAGACATACAGGCCGGGCGCGGTGGCTCAAGCCTGTAATCCCAGCACTTTGGGAGGCCGAGACGGGCGGATCACGAGGTCAGGAGATCGAGACCATCCTGGCTAACACTGTGAAACCCCGTCTCTACTAAAAAATACAAAAAAAAAAAACTAGCCGGGCGAGGTGGCAGGCGCCTGTAGTCCCAGCTACTCAGGAGGCTGAGGCAGGAGAATGGCGTGAACCCGGGAGGCGGAGCTTGCAGTGAGCTGAGATCCGGCCACCGCACTCCAGCCCGGGCGACAGAGTGAGACTCCGTCTCAAAAAAAAAAAAAAAAAAAATAGACATATAGACCAAAATAACGAACTAAGTCTAAAAACAAACCCTTACATTTATGGTCAATTGATTTTCAACAAGAGTATCAAGATAATTCAATTGGGGGTATGGGGGAGAGAGCCTTTTTAACAAATGGTGCTGGAACAACTGGATATCCATATGCAAAAGAATGGAGATGGGATCACTTCTTACATCATACACAATAATTAACTGAAAACGGAACACAGATCTAAATGTAAGAGCTAAACCTATAAAATTACTGGAAGAATGTATAGAAGTAAATCTACAAGACCTTAGGTTGGCAAGGTCTTCTTGCATATGACATTAAAATCTCAAAAGACAAAAAAAATAGAGAAACCGAATGTCAACAAAATTTAAAACTTTTGTCCTACAATCAAGAAAGTAAAAAGACCCACAGAATAGCAAACATTTGCAAGTCACATGTCTGATAAGGCACTTACGTCTAGATTATGTCAACCTACAATAATGACAAAGAAACTCTCCAAAAGAAAATTTTATTTGGGAGTGACAGGTGATTGCAATCTAGATGTTTGCTATAACAGATCAAAGGCATATCAAGATAGGATGAAGTAAGGTGAAACTTTTAAAGGCAAAGAGAAGAGGTCCACGTAAGCTATTTTGAAACAAAAATCATTAGTTACAGGGGCTAGTTGTAGATGCTGGTGCTAATTTATTGGTGGAGACAGCCATTGCTATGCAAATGTTCGTCTTGTGAGAGTGGCTTATCTGGAAGGCTGCGATCTATGAGGAACTGCTTGCAATAAACCCTGTTACAGATGTATGCAGAATATGCAGGATGACTAAGATATGTAGGACATACAGGAATTTCTTACGAGTTTTTTTTCTGGGGATTTTTCTTTCTTTTTTTTTTTTTTTTTTTTTTATGAGACAGTGTCTTGCTCTATTACCCAGGCTAGAGTGCAGTGGCACAAACGCGGCTCACTGCAACCCCACCTCCGGGGTTCAAGAGATTCTCCTGCCTCAGCCTCCTGAGTAGCTGGGATTACGGGCGCCCACCACAGCATCCAGCTAATTTCTGTATTTTCAGTACAGACGGGATTTCACCATCTTGACCAGGCTGGTCTGGAAGTCCTGACCTCGTGATCCACCCGCCTCGGCCTCCCAAAGTGCTGGGATTACAGGCGTGACACCACGCCTGGCCTCTTATGAGTTTTTAGAAGACCCTTGTGATAGTTCTTATCTCAGACATAGAAGCGTGAGATCTCCTTCTTCATGACCTGCCGGCTCCACTTTGTTTGGGTCGGACGTAAGTGACTCCATCACAGCATTGGTGACTTTCACAAATTATATAAAGAATTCTTACAACTAAATAAAAAAAAAATTGACAGAGAAGTTGAAGAGCTATTTCTCCAAAGAAAATACACAAATAGCCAATAAGCACATGAAAAGACGCTCAACATCATTAGTCATCAGTAAAATGCAAATCAAAATGACAATGAAATACCACTTCATACCCACTAGAATGGCTATAATCAAAAATCACAATGACAAGTGATGATAATGATGTGAAGAAATTAGAATTCTCAAACACTGGTGGTAGAAATGGGAAATGATGTAGCAACTTTGGAAAACAGGTTGGCAGTTCCTCAAAATATTAAACATAAAGTTACTTTATGACCCAGCATGTCCACCCCTAGGTACATGCTCAAAAACACATCTACCCAAAAACTACACAAATGTTCATAGCAACGTTTTCATAAAAGCGAAAAAGTGGAAACAACCCAAAGGTCCATCCATCACCTGATGAATGAAAAAACCACATGTGACATATCCAAGCAATGGAGTATTACTGGACCATAAAAAAAAATGAAGTACTGACACACGCTACAACATGGCTGAACTTTGAAAATATCATGCTAAATGAAACCAGCTAGATATAAAAGAGTACATATCACATGATTCAATTTATATAGGAAATATCCAGAATAGACAAATCTATACAGGCAAATCTAGACAAAGTAGATCAGTGGTGGCCTAGGGTTAGAGGAAGGAGTATGTGGGTGCAAACAGGGAATGACTGCTACTGAACATAGGGTTTGTCTCTGAGATAATGAAAACGTTCTCTGATTAGACAGTGGTGATGCCTGTACGACTCTGGATACGCTAAAAACTACTGAACTGGGTAAATCATATGGCATGTGAATTAAATCAATAAAACTGTTTCAAAAAAAAAAAAACAATTGTGGCTGGGTGCCATGGCTCATGCCTGTAATCCCAAGACTTTCAGAGGCCATGGATGGTGGAAAGAAAATTTTTTTTTAATAAAAATAAAAGTTTTAAAAATGAACCAAGGACTGTGATTAATGCAAATCTGTGTACCTTAAGTCCAAATGAAAAAGGGAAAAAAGACAAGAAATAAAGTGTCAACTAAAGAATCATGAGATCTACAAATCTGAAAAGGAGAGTTTCTTTTTTTTGTTTGTTTGTTTTTCTTTTTTGAGATGATGTCTCACTCTTGTCGCCCAGGCTGGAGTGCAGTGGCGCAATCTCAGCTCACTGCAACCTCTACCTCCCGGGTTCAAGCGATTCTCCTGCCTTAGCTTCCCAAGTAGCTGGGATTACAAGCACACACCACCATGCCTGGCTACAAGACTTGCAGTGGCAGGCCAGGTGCAGTGGATCACGCCTGTTATCCCAGCACTTTGGGAGGCCAAGGCGGGCGGATCACAAGGTCAGGTGTTCAAGACTAGCCTGAGCAATGTGGTGAAACCTTGTCTCTCCTACAAATACGAAAAGCAGTCGGGTGTGATGGCGCGTGCCTATAATCCCAGGCTGAGGCAGCAGAATTGCTTGAACCTGGGAGGCAGAGGTTGCAGTAAGACTAGATCGTGCCACTGCACTCCAGCTTGGGCAACAGAGCAAGATGCCATCTCAAAAAAGAAAAAAAAGACTTGCAGTGGCTAGGTGAGGTGGCTCACACCTGTAATCCCAACACTTTGGGAGGCCAAGGTGGGCAGACAGCTTGAGCCCAGGAGTTCAAGACCAGCCTGGGAAACATGGTGAAACCCCATCTCTACAAAAAATACAAAAATTAGCCAGGCGTGGTAGTGCAAACCTGTAGTCTCAGCTACTTGAGAGGCTGAGGTGGGACCTGAGCCCGGGAGGTCAAATGAAAAAGCCGTGATCACACCACTGCACTCCAGCCTGGGTAACAAAGTGAGACCCTGTCTCAAAAAAAAAAAACAAAAAGTAAAAACTGGCATTGCACAATACAAAGATAAGTGTTAAAAATCACGCTAATAGATATTAACAGTGTAAAATCAGAACATACTGTCTTCATGTAGTGTTCTTTCTAAAAATTATTTTATTAAGTGTTAAAACATTTCTAAAGGCTTTCAAAGATAAATTCTGAACATCAGACTCTGACGTCTATCTTTCCCATAATGCCTTAAGATTCTTAAATTATCTTACTACCAAGGTATTCAGGAAATTAACCTGTACTATATTTGGATATAATATTCAAAACCCTAAGATCATCAAGAATTAATATCTACAAATATCTACTACAGACAAGAGAAGAAGGAAAAAAAAGCTTAAGGCTCTCGGAGACCTTATATTCTATCTTACCGCATAACTTTTGCTTGGAAACAAATGGAAGATTTCTGGTGTTAACCAGAAATCATGCTGCAAGACCAGAATATCCTTAGGATGTCTAACCTCTCAGGTGATATACTTCCAACTGTAATTTAAGAAGGAAAGAATACAAAATACCTACAAAAGTTACCCAAAGGAAAAACGAGAAAATAATCAAAGCCTATCAATACAAAAAAATCAGCAAAACCCAAAAGTAGACAGCAAGAAAGGGTAAGACAACCAAAAAAACTATAAGACTAACAAAAAAACAACAAAACGGCAATAGTAACATTCTTCCCTATCAATAATTACTTTAAATGTAAATAAACTCTAGTAAAAGGCCGAATAGATTAAAAAAAAAATCCAACTATATGCTAATACAAGAAGCTCTCTTTAGATTTAAGGACATACACAGGCTGAAAGTAAAGACAGAATTGAATATTCCATGCAAATAGTAATCAAGAGAGAGCAGAGGTAGCTATATTTACATTGGGCAAAAACTGTCACGTGAAACACAAGACATTCATCATTTCTCATTATAAAAAAGGACAAGTTTTTGTTTACAAAGGGCAGAAATAAAAGAAAAAAAACAAAATTTAAATAAAAGACATTTTACAATGATAAAAGGATCAATCCACCAGGGAGATATGACAATTACAAGTGTACATGCACCCAACATCAGAGTACATAAATATATAAAGCAAACACTGACAAAACTAAAGGGAGAAATAAACACTAGAATAACGATTGGAGACTTCAATACCCCATTGTGAATACTGAACAAAACATCCAGACAGATCAATAAGAAAACAGAAGACTTCAATAGCACTATAGACCAAATGAATCTAACGACATATGCAGAACGTTCTCCTCAATGGCAGCAAACTACACATTCTTCTCAAGCCAACAGGAATCCTTCCCCAGGAGAGATCACAGGATAGGTAACAAAACAAGCCTTAGCAAATTTAAGAAGGCTGAAATCATGCCAAGTGTATTTTTCTGACTACAAAAGAACGAAAACTGAAAAATTTACAAATACATGAAAAGTAAACAACACATTCTGGAACAACCACTGGGCTGAAAAAGTAAAAAAGGAAATTAGAAAATATCTCAAGACAAATAACAAAAACACAATATACCAAAACTTATGGGATGAGACAAAAGCAGCAGTAAGAAGGAAGCTCATAACAATAAATGCTGACATTAAAAAAGAAGAAAAATCTTAAATAACCTCACTTTACAGCTCAAGGAACTAGAAAACTACTAAGCCCAAAGTTGGCAGAAGGAAGGAGGTAACAAAGATTAGAGAAGAAATAAACAAAATAAAAAATAGAAAAATAGGGAAAAAACAACAAAACTAAGAGTTTGTTTTTTGAAAAGATAAAACTGACAAACCCTTAGCTAGACTAAGAAAGAAAGAGAAGACTCAAATAAGAAAGGAAAGATACATTACAACTGATGCCTCCGAAATAAAAAGGATCATGAGACTACTAAAAACAACCATATGCCAACAAACTGGATAATCTAGAAGAAATGAATAAATTCCTAGAAATGTAACATCCTACCAAGACTAAATCATGAAGAAATAGAAAATCTGAACAAACCTGTAAGAAGTATGCAGACTGAATCAGTAATCAAAAACCTCCCGAAAGAGAAAAGCCCAGGACCAGATGGTTTCATTTATGAATGCTACCAAACACTTAAGGAGCAATTAGCACCAATCTGTCTCAAACTCCTTCAAAAAACTCAAGTGGAGAGAACACTTTCAAACACATTTTACAAAGCCAGCAACTCCCTGACACCAAAGCCAGACAAAGAAGCCGTAAGAAGAAGAAACTACAGGCCAGTATCTCTGAAGAATACAGACATGAAAATCCTCAACAAAATACTAGCTCACTGAGTCCAACAGCACACTAAAAGGATCATAAACCATGACTAAGTGGGATTTACGCCTAGGATGCAAGAATGGTTCAATATATGAAAATCAATGACTGTGGTACACCACATTAACCAAATGAAAGACAACAATCATACGATCATCAGGCAGAAAAATCACCTGAAAAATTCAGCACCCTTTCATGGTAAAAACTGTCAACAAACCACAAACAAATGGAAATTATCTCAATGTAATAAAGGCCGTATATTATCTGACTGAACTGTGAAAAACTGAAAGCTTTCCCACTGAGATCAGGCACAAGGCAGAGATGTCCACTCTTACTTACTTTTATGCAGCCTAGTTCTAGAAGTCCTACCTAAAGCAAGAAAAAGAAAAGGCATTCAAATCAGAAAGGAAGAGGTAAAACTGTCCATTTGCAGAAGACACCATCTTAGATATAAAAAAACCATTTAACAGTTTCTTTTCAAACTGTTAGAACTAATAAATTTAGCTTTGAATAGTGGCAGTATCGTAACCAGTCAGGTTTATCTGAGGTGTGATTATTTTTCCTGACACCCCACCACGATGACCTGCATGCAATACAGTCAGCACTAGCAACTTCTGACAGTCTCCATGAAGAATGAATTATAAAGAAAAAAAAAAAAAGAACTAATAAATTCAATAAAGTTGCAGGATAGAAAAATCAACATCCACTAATAAACTACCTAAAAAGGAAATTAGTAAAACCACCTCACTTACAATAGTACAAAAAAAGAGTAAAATACCTAAGAAGAGGCTGGGTGCGGTGGCTCATGCCTGTAATCCCAGCACTTTGGGAGGCCCAGGCAGACGGATTACCTGAGGTCAGGAGTTCAAGACCACCCTGACCAAGATGGAGAAACCCCACCTCTACTAAAAATACAAAAATTAGCTGGGCGTGGTGGCGCATGCCTGTAATCCCAGCTACTTGGGAGGCTGAGGCATAAGAATCGCTTGAACCAGGGAGGCAAAGGTGGAGGCTGCAGTGAGCCGAGATCACATCACTTGCCTGGGTAACAAGAGCAAAACTCTCCAAAGAAAAAAAAAAAACCTAAGAATAAACTTAACCAAAGAGGTGAAAGACCTGTATCCTGAAAACCATAAAACATTGATGAAAGAAATTAAAGAAGGCTATATTTGGAGGAAAAACGGCAGATGGGAGGCAGGACTAGATTGCAGCTTCCACTCGGACAGACAGAGCAGTGTGTGGAGACTCACATCATGAACCTTTGCTCCAGAACTACTGCAGGAATAAACCAGGAAAGCCTAGAGAACCCAAAGACCCTCTGAAAGAAGCAGATTGCTCCTGCAGGACCCAGGAGACAGTCCAAATGCTGTGTGGTTATCCACAGCTGAGAGACCTGCAGACGGTTCACATCACAGGACTCTGTGCAGACATCCCCAGTACCAGCCCTGCCTGGTAGACCTGCGGCGTGGCTAGATCCAGAAGAGAGAGAACAATCACTGTAGCTCGGCCCTCAGGAAGCCACATCCTTAGAAAAAGGTGGAGAGTACTACAGCTGCGGAACACCCTGGGGGACAAAAGAACCTGAACAGCAGCCTTGAGCCCTAGACCTTTCCTCTGCCATAGCCCTACCCAAATGAAAAGGAACCAGAAAAACAATTCTGGTAACATGACAAAGAAAAAGTTTTTTAACACCTCCAAAAATACCACACTGGCTAACCAGCAATGGATCCAAACCAAGAAGAAATACCTGATTTACCTGAAAAAGAATTCAGAAGATCAGTTATTAAGCTCATCAAGGAGGTACCAGAGAAAGGTGAAGTCCAATTAAGACCAAAAAATGATACAAGAAATGAGGAAAGAAATCATCAATGAAACAGACAGCTTAAATAAAAAACAATCAAAGCTTCAGGAAATAAAGGACACACTTAGAGAAATGCAAAATTTTCTGGAAAGTCTCAGCAACAGAATCAAACAAGCAGAAGACAGAACTTCAGACCTCGAAGACAAGCTTTTTGAATTAACCCAAGTCAACAAAGACAAAGAAAAGAATAAGAAAAAATGAAAATGCCTCCAAGAAGTTTGGAATTATGTTAAGTGACCAAACCTAAGAATAACTGCCATTCCTGAGGAAGGAGAGAAATCTAAAAGTCTGGAAAACATATTTGGGGAAATAACTGAGGAAAATCTCCCAGGCCTTGCTAGAGACCTAGACATCCAAATACAAGAAGCACAAAGAACACTTAGGAAATTAATCATCTTCTAGGCACACTGTCATCAACTTACTAAAGTCGAGATGAAGGAAAGAATGTTAAGAGCCGTGAGGCAAAAGCACCAGGTAACCTACAAAGAAAAACCAGAGTAACAGCAGATTTCCCAGGAGAAATCCTACGAGCTAGAAGGGATTGGGGCCCTATCTTCAGCCTCCTTAAACAAAACAATTATCAGCCAAAACTTTTGTATCCAGTGAAACTAAGCTTCATAAATGAAGGAAAGATACAGTCTTTTTCAGACAAACAAATGCTGAGAGAATTTGCCACTACCAAGCCAGAACTACCAGAAGTGCTAAAAGGAGCCGTAAATCTTGAAACAAATCCTGGAAACACATCAAAACAGAACCTCTTTAAAGCATAATTCTCACAGGACCTTTGTATAAAACAAAATACAATAAAAAAAAAAAAAACAAGGTATACAGGCAATACAACAAATAGCACGATGAATAGAATAGTACCTCACATCTCAATACTAACATTGGATGTAAATGGCCTAAATGCTCCACTTAAAAGATACAGAATTGCGGAATGGATAAGAATTCACCAACCATCTGCTGCCTTCCAGAGACTCACCTAACACATAAGGACTCACATAAACTTAAGGTAAAGGGGTGGAAAAAGACATTCCATGCAAATGGACACCAAAAGTGAGCAGTAGTAGCTGTTCTTATATCAGACAAAACAAACTTTAAAGCAAGAGCAGTTAAAAAAGACGAAGAGGGATATTATATAATGATAAAAGGTCTTGTCCAACAGGAAAGTATCACAATCATAAATATATATGCAGCTAACACTGGAGCTCCCAAATTTACAAAACAATTACTACTAGACCTAAGAAATGAGACAGACAGCAATGCAATCATAGTGGGGGACTTTAATACTCCACTGACAGCACTAAACAGGTCAAGATAGAAAGTCAACAAAGAAACAATGGATTTAAACTATACCCCGGAACAAATGGACTTAACAGATCTTTACAGAACATTCTACCCAACAACTGCAGAATATGCATTTCTTTCATCAGAGCGTGGAACTTTCTCCAAGACGGACCATACGAAAGGACACAAAACAAGTCTTAATAAATTTAAGAAAACTGAAATTATACCAACTACTTCCCTGACCACAGTGGAATAAAACTAGAAATCAACTCCAAAAGGAACCTTCAAAACCAGACAAATACATGGAAATTAAATAACCTGCTCCTGAATGATCACTGGGTCAACAATGAAATCAAGATGGAAATTTAAAAATTCTTCAACCCAAACAATAATAGTGACACAACCTATCAAAATCTCTGGGATACAGCAAAGGCGGTGCTAAGAGGAAAGTTCATAGCCCTAAATGCTTACATCAAAAAATCTGAAAGAGCACAGATAGACGATCTAAGGTCACACCTCAAGGAACAAGAAAAACAAGAACAAACCAAACCCAAACCCAGCAGAATAAAGGAAATAACCAAGATCAGAGCAGAACTAAATGAAATTGAAACAAACAAAAAAAATACAAAAGATAAATGAAACAAAAAACTGGTTCTTTGAAAAGATAAATAAAATTGATACACCATTAGCAAGATTAACCAAGAAAATAAGAGAGGATTCGAGGCTATTATGAACACCTTTAGGCACGTAAACTAGAAAACCTGCAAGAGATGAATATATTCCTGGAAAGACACAACCCCCTAGCTTAAACCAGGAAGAATCAGATACCCCAAATAGATCAAAAACAAGCAGTAAGAGTAAAATGGTCATTTTAAAATTTACCAACCAAAAAAAGTCCAGGATGAGATGGATTCATAGCTGAATCTTACCAGACAATTAAACAAGAATTGGTACCAATCCTATTGACACTATTCCACAAGATAAAGAGGGAATCCTCCCTAAATCATTCTATGAAGCCAGTATCACCCTAACACCAAACCAGGAAAGGACATAACCAAAAAAGCAAACTACAGACCAATATCCTCGATCCACATAGATGCTAAAATCCTTAACAAAATATTAGCTAACCGAATCCAAAAACATATCAGAAAGTGTTGATCAAGTGGGTTTCATACCACAGACGCAGGGAAGGTTTAACATACGCAAGTCAATAAATGTGATACACCACATAAACAGAATTAAAAACAAAAATCACATGATCATCTCAATAGATGCAGAAAAAGCATGGAACAAAATCCAGCATCGCTTTATAATTAAAACCCTGAGCAAAATCTACATACAAGGGACATATCTCAATGGAATAAAAGCCATCTATGACAAACCCACAGCCAACATAATACTGAATGGAGAAAAGTTGAAAGCATTCCCTCTGAGAAATAGAACAAGAAAAGGATGCCCACTCTCACCACTTCTAGTCAACATAGTGCTGGAAGTCCTAGTCAGAGCAATCAGACAAGAGAAACAAATAAAGGGCATCCAAATTGGTATAGAGGAAATCAAACTGTTGCTGTTTGCTGATGATATGATTGTATACCTAGAAAACCCTAAAGACTTCTCCAAGTAGCTCCTAAAACTGATAAATGAATTCAGCCAAGTTTCAGGATATGAAATTAATGTATACAAATCAGTAGCTCTCCTGTACATCAACAGCAACCAAGCTGAGAATCAAATCAAGAACTCAACCCGTTTCACAATAGCTGCAAAAAAAACAAATAAATAAAACACTTAGGAATATACCTAACCAAGAAGGTGAAAGGCCTCTACAAGGAAAGCTACAAAATACTGCTGAAAGAAATCACAGATGACACAAACAAATGGAAACACATCCCATGCTCATGGATGGTTAGAATCAATATTGTGAAAATGACCATACTGCCAAAAGCAATCTACAAATTCAACGCAATTCCCATCAAAATACCACCATCAATCTTCACAGAACTAGTAAAAACAATCCTAAAATTCATATGGAACCAAAAAAGAGCCCATGTAACCAAAGCAAGTCTACACAAAAAGAACAAATCTTGAGGTATCACATTACTGATTTCAAACTATACTATAAGACCATAGTCACCAAAACAGCATGGTACTGGTATAAAAATAGGCACACAGACCAGTGGAACAGAATAAAGAACCCAGAAATAAACCCAAATACAGCCAACTGATCTTCCACAAAGCAAACAAAAACACGCAGTGGGGAAAGGACACCCTATTCAACAAATTGGTGCTGAGATAATTGGCAAGCCACATGTAGGAGAATGAAACTGGATCCTCATCTCTCACCTTATATAAAAATCAACTCAAGATGGATCAAGGACTTAAATCTAAGACTTGAAACCATAAAAATTCTAGAAGATAATATCAGAAAAACCCTTCTAGACACTGGCTTAGGAAAAGATTTCATAACTAAGAATCCAAAGCAAATGCAATAAAAACAAAGATAAACAGCTAAGAATTAAAGAGCTTTTGCATGGCAAAAGGAACCATCAGCAAAGTAAACAGAAAACCCACAGAGTAGGAGAAAATCT
Source organism: Piliocolobus tephrosceles (assembly GCF_002776525.5). Classification (NCBI taxonomy): domain Eukaryota; kingdom Metazoa; phylum Chordata; class Mammalia; order Primates; family Cercopithecidae; genus Piliocolobus; species Piliocolobus tephrosceles. The sequence goes on from NC_045441.1 coordinate 145,207,424, forward strand.
TCACAATCATACATCTGACAAAGGACTAATATCCAGAATCTACAACGGACTCAAATTAGCAAGAGAAAAACACACAATCCCATCAAAAAGTGGGCTAAGGGGCCAGGTGCAGTGGCTCATGCCTGTAATCCCAGCACCTTGGGAGACCAAGGCGGGCAGATCCCAAGGTCAGGAGATCGAGACCATCCTGGCTAAAATGGTAAAACCCCGTCTCTACTAAAAACACAAAAAATTAGCCAGGTGTGGTGGCGGGTGCCTACAGTCCCAGCTACTTGGGAGGCTGAGGTAAGAGAATGGGGTGAACCCAGGAGGCAGAGCTTGCAGTGAGCGGAGATCACGCCACTGCACTCCAGCCTGGGCAACAGAGTGAGACTCTGTCTCAAAAGTAAAAAAGGTGGGCTAAGGACACAAACAGACAATTCTCAAAAGAAGATATACAAATAGCCAACAAACTTATGAAAAAATGCTCAACATCACTAACGATCAGGGAAAAGCAAATCAAAACCACAATGTGATACCACTTTACTCCTGCAAGAATGGCCATAATCACAAACAAAAAAGAATAGACGTTGGCATGGATGCGGTGAACAGGGAACACTGCTACACTGCTGGTGGCAATGTGAACTAGCACAACCACTACGGAAAACAGTGTGGAGATTCCTTAAAGAACTAACAGTAGAATTATCATTCGATCCAGCAATACCACTACTGGGTATCTACCCAGAGGAAAAGAAGTCATTATACAAAAAAGATACTTGCACACTCATGTTTACAGCAGCACAATGTGCAGTTGCAAAAATGTGGAACCAACCCAAATGCCCATCAATTAACAAGTGGATAAAGCAACTGTGGTATATATAACAATGGAATACCACCCAGCCATAAAAAGGAATGAAATCATGGCATTCACAACAACCTCGACGGGATTGGAGACTATTATTCTAAGTGAAGTAACCTAGGAACGGAAAACCAAACATCGCATGTTCTCACCCACAAGTGGGAACTAAGCTATGATGATGCAAAGGCATAAGAATGACACATGGACTTTGGGGACTCAGGGGGAAAGGGTGGGAAAGGGGTGAAGGATAAAAGACTAAAAATTGGGTTCAGTATATACCGCTTGTGTGATGGGTACACCAAAATCTCACAAGTCACCACTAAAGAACTTAACTCATGTAACCAAATACTACCTGCTTCCCAAAAACCTATGGAAATAAAAAAACCTAAAACTAAAAAAAAAAAAAAAAAGAAATTATAAAAGGCACAAATGGAAAGACACCCTATGTTAATGGATTGGAAGACTTAATATTGTCAAAATATCCATAATACCCAAGCAATTTACAGATTCAATGCAATCCCTGTCAAAATCCCAACGGTTTTTTTTTTTTTTTCTGGGACGGAGACTTACTCTGCCACCCAGCCTGGAGTGCAGTGACACAATCTCAGCTCACCGCGACCTCTGCCTCCTGGGTTCAAGTGATTCTCCTGCCTCAGCCTCCCAAGTAGCTGGGATTACAGGCATGCTCCACCATGCCTGGCCAATTTTTGTATTTTTAGTAGAAACGGGGTTTCACCACGTTAGCCAGGCTGGTCTTGAACTCCTGACCTCAGGCGATCCACCCGCCTCGGCTTCCCAAAGTGCTGGGACTACAGGCATGAGCCACTGCACCCGGCCCCCAGTGGCATTTTTTTTTTTTTTTTAACAGAAGCAGAAAAAATAATTCTAAAAGTCTTATGGAATGACAAACAACCACAAATAGCCAAATTAATCTTGAGAAAGAACAAAGTTGGAGGCATCACACCTCCTGATTTCAAAATATATTATTACACAAAGCTAGTTATCAAAATAGTATGGTACTGACATAAAGACAGATACATAGAACAACGGAACAAAATAGAGCGCCCAGAAATAAATCCATTTATGTACAGTCACCTGATCTTACACAAGGCTGCAAATAATACACAACAGGGAAAGAAAAATGTCCTCAACACATGGTGTTGGGAAAACAGGAGATACACATTCAAAAGAATGCAGCCTTCTCTCACACCATACACAAAAATCAACTTACAAAGGATTAAAGACTTAAACTATAAAACTCTCAGAGAAAAACTCTCTGAGAAAAACACAGAGGGAAGCCTTCACAACACTGGCCTTGGCAATGATTTCACGGATATAACACCAACAGCGCAGGCAATAAAAACAAAAATATGTAAGTGGGAATACATAAAACTGAAAAGCTTCTGTACAGCAAAGTGGACAATCAACACAGTGATGGAAATGAGAGAAAATAGCTACAAATTGTATATCTGAAAAGGGGTTAATATCCAAAATACGTAAGAAACTTCCATAGCACAAAGGTAAAAACAACTAATAACTTGATTAAAAAACAGGCTAAGGACTTGAATAAAACATTTCTCTAAAGACATACAAACAGCCAACATGTATATGAAAAAATGTTCAATGTCACTAATTACCAGGGCAATGTAAATCAAAACCACAATGAGTTATCACCTCACACCTGTTAGGATGGCTATGATTTAAAAAAAAGACAAGTGTTGACAAGGCTGAAGAGAAATCGGAACCCTTGCAGACTGTTGGTGAGAATGCAAAATGATGCAGCTGCTCTAGAAAATATGTGGGTTCCTGAAAAAATTAGAAACAGAACTACCATATGATTCAGCAATCTCCCTTCTGACTATTTATCCTAAAGAATCACCATCGCAATCCCAAAGAGATATTAGCACTCCTATATCCACTGAGGCAATGTTCACAATAGCAAAGATGTGGAAACAACCTAAATGTCTATTAACGGATGGATAATGAAAATGTAGTATACAGTGGAATACTATTCACCTTTAAAAATATTTGAAAAAAGGACATTCAGCTGGGCATGATGGCTCATGCCTATAATCCTAGCACTTTGGGAGGCCAAGGCAGGAGGATCACTTGAGCTCAGGAGTTTGAGACCAGCCTGGGCATCACAGTGAGACCTCGTCTCTACAAAAAATTAAAAAATTAGCCAGGCATGGCAGTGGGTGCCAGTAGTCCCAGCTACTTAGAAGGCTGAGGTGGGAGGATCATTTGAGCCCAGCAGGTCAAGGCTGTAGTCACCACATTCCAGCCTGGGCAAGAGAGCGAGACTCCATCTCAAGGGGGGAAAAAAGGAAATTCTGCAATATGCAACAACATAGATGAATCTTGAGGACATTAACCTAAGTGAAAAAGAGAGTCACAGGAAGACGAATACTGCATGATCCCACTTATATAAGGTATCTAAAATGGTCAAATTCACAGACTCAAAGAGTAGAAATGGTGGTTCTCAGGGACAGGGACAGGGAAGGAAATTGAGAGTTACTAATCAATGTTCATAAAGCTTCAGTCAAGCAAGATGAGTAAGCTCTAGAAATCTGCTGTGCAACATTGTACCTATAGTCAACAATATAACTGCACACTTAGAAATTCGTTAAGAGGCCGGGCACGGTGGCTCAAGCCTGTAATCCCAGCACTTTGGGAGGCCGAGACGGGCGGATCACGAGGTCAGGAGATCGAGACCATCCTGGTTAACACGGTGAAACCCCGTCTCTACTAAAAATACAAAAAACTAGCCGGGCGAGGTGGCGGGCGCCTGTAGTCCCAGCTACTCCGGAGGCTGAGGCAGGAGAATGGCGTAAACCCGGGAGGCGGAGCTTGCAGTGAGCTGAGATCTGGCCACTGCACTCCAGCCCGGGCGACAGAGCAAGACTCCCTCTCAAAAAAAAAAAAAAAAATTCGTTAAGAGGGGCTGGGTGCAGTGGCTCACACCTGTAATCCCAGTACTCTGGGAGGCCGAGGCAGGCAGATCACGAGGTCAGGAGTTCGAGACCAGCCTGGCCAACATAGTGAAACCCTGTCTCTACTAAAAATATAAAAAATTAGCTGGACGTGGTGGCAGGCACCTGTAATCCCAGCTACTCAGGAGGCTGAAGCAGAAGAATTGCGTGAACCTGGGAGGCGGAGGTTGCAGTGAGCCAAGATCACACCATTGCACTCTAGCCTGGGCAACAGTGCGAGACTCTGACTCAAAAAAAAAAAAAAATTTTTGTTAAGAGGGTAGATCTCACATTAGGTATTCTTACTGCAATAAAATCAAGTTTTAAAAAAGGAGGACAGGGCCAGGCACGGTGGCTCACACCTGTAATCCCAGCACTTTGGGAAGCCGAGGCGGGTAGACCACCTGAGGCCAGGGGTTCGAGACCACCCTGGACAACAGGTGAAACCTGTCTTTACTAAAAATACAAAAATAAGCCAGGTGTAGTGGTACACACCTGTAATCCATGCAACTTGGGAGGCTGAGGCAGGAGGATTGCCTGAACTCAGGAGGCGGAGGCTACAGTGAGCCAAGATCACGTCACTAGACTTCCAGCCTGGGCCACAGAGCAAGACTCCATCTCAGAAAAAAAAAAAAAAAAGGCAGGGGAGACAGTATAGGAAGACAGGAAAATTTATCTCAAATGTTTTTAGAATGTCCCAGTGTCCTTTAACCTCAAGTAGACAACTAGGGAGTGGTAAGATATACAGGGACAGCAGTGAAAGTCAAAGCCTCTTGATGAAGGAGTAGGAATCTCCTATGGCTGCTGTAACCAAATAACACAAACTTAGTGACTTAAAATAACACAAATTTACTGAATTTCACTGGGCTAAAATCAAGGTGTGAGCAAGGTTGGTTCCTTCTGGAGACTCTAGGAAAGAATCCATCTCCTTGACATTTCTAGCTCCTGGAGGCCGCCCACACTCCTTGGCTCATGGTCCCTCCTCCTTCCTCAAAGGGCATCACTCCAACTCTGTCTCTGTCATCGCATCTCCTTCTGACTCTGACCCTCCTGCCTCTCCTACAAGGACCCTGTGATCACATAGAGACCACCCAGATAATTCAGGATAACTCCCCTTTAACGTACTGACATCTGCAAAATCCCTTTACCCATGTAAAGTAACATACCACAGGTTCCAGGGAATATCACATGGATTACCAACTTGAGGGGCCATTATGCGGCCCACCACAGAGGGGAAGCTGATTTAACCCAGTTTAGAAAAGCCAAATACAATGAAACCTTCATACCTCTATCCCATTCCTTTTTGCTCTTCTATGTTAGAAAATCACTTCAACATATGTTGATACTACATATCAACACCATTCTAATACACCATTCCACTAGAAGACTTGACAACCATGTGAGAAAAAGAAAAGCAGCCCCTGACATCTGGGAGCTGGCCTGGTAATATCGCAGCTGGGTCTGGGTGTTGCTGTAAACTGGCAAGCAACTCAGAGCAAGGCACACACCTCGGCCTTGATGACTGACACTTCCGTGGAACATAAACAATTTCAGAGAACATCAGTATCAGACAAGACCATGATGGATAAAGACTAAACAAGACCACTCTGTAATCACTTCTGAACACAAGCAAAAAACATGAACATTGTCCAAATCACAAGAATGACCATCTCTCTATGCTGGCTAACAGGAATGACTGTTGCTTCTTTACCAGTTACAGCTTTAGCTTTATTCCAGTCTTCTCTCCTTCTAGAAAAGATTTCTTAAGCTATCCAATTACAGAATTATTCCAGCTTCCTAACAGCATCCCACACAGATCAAAGCCTCACTTCCTTAAACTCTTCCCAAACTACCTAGTAGAAGCCCAAATCCCACTTGAAAAGTTACTTAAACACCCCACAGTTCTCCACGGAACTCACCGCAATATGCAATAAGCCCCATTTGTCCAACTACAGGTGTGCTCTTGGTAGTCTTTGGCTGGAGGGCAATGACAAAGGTCAGAAAAGACTACACACTCCACGGTAACTGTATTCTGAACTTACATACCAGATTGGTGACTGGTTCCCATCTTCTGCCCAACCATTATCCTGAAGTGGGAAGGACTAAAGTTTTTGATCTCCTGCACAAAGAGTAAGCCATAGAGTTGAGGGCAAGACATTGGCAGAAAAGAGCAGGTAAACTCACCTAGAGAGGCAGCAGGTGAAGGATAATTCCTTCTATCCCCATTATCTCCCACCTCTCATTTTGCCTAAAAGAAGCCAACTAAATGGGAAGGTTCTAAAATCTCTGTTGTAAAAGTCCCAGTCTGGTCAGGCACGGTGGCTCAGGCCTGTAATCCCAGCATTTTGGGAGGCCAAGGCCGGGGCGGATCACCTGAGGTCAGGAGTTCGAGAGCAGCTTGGCCAACATGGCAAAACCCCATCTCTACTAAAAATACAAAAATTAGCCAGGCATGGTGGCGGGCGCCTGTAATCCCAGCTACTTGGGAGGCTGAGGCAGGATAATCGCTGGAACCTGAGAAACGGAGGATGCAGTGAGCTGGGATCGCTCTACTGCATTCCAGCCTGGGTGACAGAGCGAGACTCCATGAAAAAAAAAAAGTCCCAGTCAACCCCAGACTTGGTTCCAAAAATATTATAGCCAAGAGGGGAGCTTAAGCCATACCCAGGATAAGGAAGAATTCAGATTGCGCAGCCAGGCTGGGCATGGTGGCTCACACCTCGAATTCCAGCACTTTGGGACGCTGGGGCAGGAGGATTACTTGAGGCCAGGAGAGTTCAAGACCAGCCTGGGTAACATGGAAAGAACCTGTCTATACAAAAATGGCCAGGCACACTGACTCACACCTGTAATCCCAGCATTTTGGGAGGCCAAGGCAGGAGAACACTTGAGGTCAGGAGTTCGAGACCAGCTTGGCCAACGTAGTGAACTCCCGTCGCTACTAAAAATTCAAAAACATTAGCCGGGCATGGTTGCAGGTGCCTGTAATCCCAGTGGGAGGCTGAGGCAGGAGAATCACTTGAACCCGGGAGGCAGAGGTTACAGTGAGCCTAGATCATGCCACTGCACTCCGGCCTAGATGACAGAGTAAGACTCCACATCATAAATAAATAAATAAATAAAATTAGCCAGGTATGGTGGTGGGCACCTGTAATCCCAGCTACTCAAGAGGCTGAGGCACAAGAATTGCTTGAACCCAGGAGACAGTGGTTGCAGTGAGCTGAGATCATGCCACTGCACTCCAGCCTGGGTGACAGAGTGAGACTCTGTCCCCAAAAAAAAAAAGACTTGCAATGACTCACCTGTAATCCCAATACTTTCGGAGGCTAAGGTGGGTGAATAACTTGAGCCCAGGAGTTCAAGACCAGCCTAGGTAACACGGTGAAACCTAGTCTCTACAAAAAATACAAAAATCAGCCAACTATGGTTGTATGTGCCTGTAGTCCCAGCTACTTGGAAGGCTCAAGTAGGAAGATCTCTTGAGCCTGGGAGGTAGAGGCCGCAGTGAGCCATGTTTGTGCCACAGCATTCCAGCCTGAGTGACGGAACGACACTCTGCCTCAAAAATAATTTTGAAGAGAGTCACAGCCTACAAGGTGGCAATCCTGACGGCTGGGAAGCATCCTCCCGCAGAGCACAGAAACAGACACTTTAAGGGAGGATCGAACAGGGATTTATGCTGAACGGGTTGGCCAAGTTTACATATTTAACAGGTTATAGGAGGAGCTATGAATATTCACAAAGCGGGGGAGGTCATGCACATGTAGGCTGAATAAACATGTATGTTACATACTTATCCGCATTCACATGTGGGTGGAAACTTAACATCCAAACGCATTACAATGAGGCCCTGTAGTCAGATGGCGAAGCAGGGACATGAAGGCGCTCAAGTGCACTGCCTCTGTAAACTGGCCAGAACCAGTTCATGCTCAGGCTCTTATCAGGACAAAGTTACTGCAATCAGTCTCTTATCCAATCAAAGCTGTAGTTATAGCTTGTGGAACAGGGAGTGAGGGTCAGTTAGTCAGGGTCTGGCAGTGAGTGAGCTGCAGTTATTAATATTGCTTATCTGGAGGCCAGTGCTTGTTTAGCTGCCAGAAAAAAAGAAACACCTTGAGATAGTTAGAACCGAGTTTATTCCTTAAGGGGTGGGGGGCGGGGGGGGGGGGGGTGCTTTACTTAACCCTTGCCTGGCATGGCCCTACATCTTGTTCACCGTTTGGTATTTTATTGTCACAAAGAGTCTGTTCTCTCAGTCTTAAGATCTCTATTTTAACAATAATGCTGGTCAGTTGTTGTTTTTAAACCTCAAAAGGGAGTGGGTATAACAAGGCATGTAAGATCGCTCATCCCATTCTGGCTGGGAATTCAGTTTTTAAGGTTTCCTGGGGTCCTCTTAGCCAAGAGAGGGTCTACTCAGTTAGCTGGCAGTCTTAGGATTTCATAGCTAGCTCTCAAAAGAAAGGAAATGGATCATTACTACCTGATATTAATAGCCAAAGTCAAATATGATCACTAAAGCAACTGACAAGAGATCTATGAGATATTCATAACACAAAAAACAAAATTATTACATGAGTATTTAAAAGTTAAACACTACATTGTACACAAAAATTAATTCAAAATGGATCAAAGACCTAAACATAAGAGCTAAAACTATACAACTCTTAGAGGAAAACCTTCATGATGCCGGAGCTGGTGATGAATTCTTGGATAACACAAAAAAACACATGCAACAAATGAAAAAACAGATAAATTGGACTACAAAATTAAAGACTTTTGTGCATCAAAGGACACTATCAATAGAGTAAAAAGGCAACCCTACAGAATGGGAGAGAAGTGTTTGCAAATCACATGCCTGATAACGGGTTAATATTCAGAATATATAAAGAACTCCTAGAACTCAACAACAAAAATCAAGCAACTCAATTCAAAAACAGGCAAAGAACAGATATTTCTCCAAAGAAGATGTACATATAGTCAATAAGCACACGAAACAATACTGAACTTCACTAATAATTAGGGAAATGCAAATCGAAACCACCATAAGATACCATTTCACATCCATTTTAAAAAAAAAAGAAGAAAAACAGAAAACAATGTGTGTTGGTGAAGATGTGGAAGAACTGGAAACCCCGGTTCCTTGCTAGTGGGAATATAAAATGGTAAAGCTTCTGTGGAAAACGGTATGGCAGTTCCTCAAAAAATTAAACATAGAATTATCATATGATCCAGCAATTCTACTTCTGAATTGAAAGCAGGGACTCTAATAGATATTTCTACACCCATGATCACAGCAGCATTATTCACAATAGCCAAAAACGGAAACAACTCAGGTCAATTGATGATTGGATAAGCAAAATACGGTATACACAAAAAGAAAATATATTCAGCCTTAACAAATTCTGGGCCAGGTGCGTTGGCCTGTAATCCCAGCACTTTGGGAGGCCAGGAGTTCGAGACCAGCCTGGGCAACATAACAAAACCCCATCTCTACAAAAAATACAAAAATTAGGCCAGGCGCAGTGGCTCACACCTGTAATCCCAGTATTTTGGGAGGCTGAGGCGTGTGGATCACCTGGGGTTAGGAGTTTGAGACCAGCCTGGCCAACATGGTGAAATCCCATCTCTACTAACAATACAAAAATTAGCCAAGCATGGTAGCGCACACTTGTAATCCCAGCTACTCAGGAGGCTGAGGCAGGAGAATTGCTTGAACCAGGGAGGGAGAAGTTGCAATGTGCTGAGATCACGCCATTGCACTCTAGCCTGGGCAACAAAGACTCTGTCTCAAAAAAAAAAAAAAAAGAAAAAAAGAAAAAGAAATTCTGACACATGCTACAACACAGGTGAACCTTGAAGGCATTATGCTAAGTGAAATAAGCCAGACAGAAAAGGACAAATATTTTGTGGTTCAACTTGGAACAGTCAGATTCATATAGGCAGAATCAGCAGCTGGAGAGGGGGGAATGGAGAGTTACTGTTTCATGGGTATCAAGTTTCAGGTGATGAAAAAGTTCTGGAAATGGATAGTGGTGGTGGTTGCACAACAATGTGGATGTATTTAATACCAATGAACTGTATATTTAGATATGGTAAATTGCATGTTTTATATATATATATCTTATCATGATTAAAAAGTTAAGCAATTATAGCATTATGTAGCAAAATCAGAAACAATTGAATAATTTCAAAAACTGGCAACAGGTCTTATAGAAAAAGCAAGTATTTACATTCACTCTAAATATAAATCATTTGAGAAAGAAATGCCGAAGACTGGGAACGCTGACCCTGGTCACTGTCTATGCTGGTTCTGTAGAAGATGGAGTAGACTCAACCAGCCAGGGTTGCTGGATTGAGGGAAACAGGGGTGAGGAGAGTCAGAACTAAAGAACTCTGTAATCAGTACCAAAACCGAGTTGTTTTCAGGGGAGTAGACAAAGCTCTGGACTGTTTTAACATGTGTCCCTTTCTCAACCGAAATTCTAGAATATCTAATTAATTAAAACTAAAGCCAAAGAGCAGGAGGATCACTTGAGCCCAGGAGACAGATCTGGTCAACATGGTGAGACCTCACCTCTACAAAAAATTAAAAGATTAGCTGGGTCTGCTAGTGCACACCTGTATGATTCACGCCTATAGTCCCAGCTACTTGGGAAGCTGAGGTGGGAGGATCACCTGAGCCTGGGAAGTCAAGGCTGCAGTGAGCCATGATTGCGCCACTGCACTACAGCCTGGGCAAGAGAGTGAGACCCTGTCTCAAATTAAAAAATAATAATAAAACTAAAGACAGACCAATAAAACAGCATAAAGTCTAAAATTAAACCTTATGAATATACAGTTACCTATCTGTGACAAAAGTCATAAATAGTGCTGGAGCAACTGGACATTCCTGTGGGAGAAAAAAATATGACTCCTACCTTGCACCAGACACAAAAAATAAATTCTAGATAGACTGCAAATTTAAGTGAGAATAATTCAATAAAGCATTTCGAGAAAAGAACAAGAGAACATCAGTCTTAAGAGTAAGTAGTGATTCTTAACCGGGACATAAAAAGTACTCAAAAAATTTTAATAAATTGAACTATATTTAAATTAATAATTTCTGTTGATCAGAAGATATCATTAAGAGTGAAAGGTATCCACAGAGTGGGAATGAAATATGTGTTGTGTGTGTGTGTGTGTGTGTATATATATATATATATATATATATATATATATATCTGACAAAGAAATCTTATCCATTTGTATTACAATATAATACAAGTTATACTGTAAAGACCTTGCAAATCAATATTAAAAAGATAAACTTAATTTTTAAATGGGGAAAAAAGTTGACCCTTCACAAAAGATTTCCAAATGGCTAATAAACAAACAGGTGCTCAAATTCATTAGTTATCAGGAAAATGCAAATTAAAATTATTCGTATGATGAACACTATAACACACTTGCTAGAATGACTAAAATTAAAAAGGACAGCAAATACCAAGCGTTGGTAAAGATGAGAAACAACCACACCTCTGAGACTCTCAGCACTGGCAGAAGTGTACCCTGGTACAACCACTTCGGAAAATTGTTTAAAAGTATCTACTAAAGATGAACAAACGCACACTCTTTAACCTAGGGTTTCCATTTCTAGGGCTATACCCAACAGAAATGCACAAACATGTCCACCAAAAGCTATGTACAAAAATATTCATAGCCAGCCGGATGTGGTGGCTCACACCTGTAATCCCAGCACCTTGGGAGGCCAACGTAGGTGGATCACGTGAGATCAGGAGTTCAAGGCCAGCCTGACCAACATGGTGAAACCCCGTCTCTAATAAAAATAGAAAAATTAGCTGGGTGTGGTGGCATGCGCCTGTAATCCCAGCCACTCGGGAGGCTGAGGTAGGAGAATCACTTGAACCCAAAGGCAGAGGTTGCAGTGAGCCAAGATTGTGCCACTGCACTCCAGCCTGGGAGACAGAACGAGACTCCATCTCAAAACAAACAAATAAACAAATATATATATATATACACACACACACACACACATATATATATATATATATATATTCACAGCCAAGACCTAGAAACTACTTAAGTGCCCATCAACAGTAAAATGAAAAATAAATTGTGCTATAGTCACACAACTACAGCACTGAGAATGAATTATAACCACGTACAAAATGGAGAAATTTCACAAACACTGTAGAAGAAACTGGACACAAAAGAGTGTATAATGTAAAATTCTATTTACATAAAGTTCAAAACTAAGCAAAAACTAATCTATGATATTAGAAGCCAGGGCAATGTTTACCCTTTGGTGGAGGAGAAAGTAACTGGAAGGGGGAAAGGAATCAGTCTCCGGGATGATAGTAAAATTGTTTCTTTTTTTCTTTATTTATCATGGTAGAGATGGGGATTCACTATGTTGCCCAGGCCGACCGGTCTCAAACTCCTGGTGGATTCAGGAGTACACAGGAGTGTTTAGTATGAAATTATCTGAAGGGTACATGTATGACTTCACGAACTTATCTCTGTGTATTTTAGCTTCAATTACAAAAATTACAAATAAATTTGTACCAAATTCCACGAAATCAAATTCCACCAGCTCAGACTTCATATGTCCTCTTTATTCAAAGTATGACTTCCAAAGTGATTCTCAATTTTCAAGATCAGTAAGTACACAAATTAGACAATTCTTCACCTCGAACCAAGTGTGACTGAATCATAGACAACTTAGGAGAGGGGTAAATACAAATAGAAAAAATTGATATACTTTACAACCGTTATGAAAACACAGATAAACCCAATTATAATACATTCTAGAGCATCACGAAATGATAAAAACATCAAAGTAGACTTTCCAAGGTCAAGTCCGCTTCCTGACCCCTGCCAACAGCACACACAGAAACATGGGCCAAAAAAGAGCTGCTTCCCTAAGAAGTTGCTTCCAGAGCAAAATGGACTTTTGCTGAGGTTCTCACTCCCATAAATAACCAATATTCTCACCCCAAAAGGGAAGGTTTCGAACTCAATCCACGTGGGGGCTGGGGGAGATGAAAGAGGGATGGAAACGTGAGGCGCCGGGAGGGCAGGAGGTGTTGACTGGGACAAGGTAACCGGCCGAGTCCAAACGCGAGAGGGGGGCGGGCTCCGCGCAGCATGGTCCTTCCAGGACCCACCGGGCCCACCCAGGCTCTCCGGGACGCCTGCGCATCCACCTGCCTACCTGGCCGGGCGGCGGAGCGCGGGGGCGCGCACTGGCGGGGCCGCCGTCCACACCCCGAGGCGCGAGCCACACATCCCCCCGCAGAGGAAGCCCCCGGGGTCCCGGAGCGCGGCGCGTACCGCAGCCCTCCCCGCGGAAAAGGAAGGGCAGGACGGGGGCCGCGGGGCAGGGGCGGGGTCCGGGTTGGCACAGAGGGAGCGGGAGGGGGCAGGGGAGGCAGGAGCGGAGCGGGGGGCAGGCAGAGGGACGGGAGGGGAGGGGTGGGAAGGGAGAGCGGCAGAGGCCGGGGCGGGCGGCGCGGGGCGCAGGCCCGGAGGTGAGGGGCCGGGGCCAGGGACGGAGGGCCCGGGCAGGCGCGCGGGGCTGTCAGGGGTGCCTCGGTCCCCACGCACCGTGGACTCCCGCACTTGGCTGTGGAAGTGCTGCTCCCGCGCCGACACCTCGTCCTGCCCTTCCATCCTCCTTCATGCCCGCCGCCGCGCCGCCCGCGTCCGCGCGCTCCGCCGCACCATCGCCCGCCCGCCGCAGGGGCTCGGACGGCCGCGCCGGGGACCGGGACCGGCACGGGCCCGCGAGCCGCGGTTGGAACAGGTACCGAGACCACTACACCGGCCGCCGCCTCAGCAGCCTCAGGCGAGCTGCTCTGGCTGAGGGAGGGCGGGCGCCGCGCAGCCGGGGGCGGGGCGGGGGCGGGACGGGGCGGGGAGCGGGCGGTGCAGGGAACGTCAGACGAAAGGCGACGATACGTCAGAGAAGCGCGCCTCGCGGTCTTCCGGGCCGCTGGGCCGGGAGGAGCCTAGGGGGCGGGGTCCAGCCACGCCCTCAGGAGCTACCCCAGTTAGGGAGGCTTTGTCCTGGCGTGGGGTGGGGACGGGGAGCGAGTCGAGGGTTCTGCGACTTCTGCCCACCTGGCCCGGCCGCAGTCTCTGAGTTCCTGTTCCTCACAGGAGCTAATTATTTATGACAGCTGCAAGGTGGCCCTCCCCCAGTTACTCAGTGCTTGGCACTCAGCACCCCTTAACTCAGCACTCAGTACCGCACTCAGCCTCAGAGGACCTGGGCAGAGGGAAGCAGGGAGTCCCCTGCGGAAACTCTTGCTCTGCCAAAGTCGGTTGACAGGTCGGAAATCGGTGGTTTGGGGCCGGGCTTTGGGCGGAAACCTAGCTTCTCTGGGCCTGATAAGGGTCTTGGGCTGTCCCACCTGGAAAACTCAGATAACCGAGCTCGCGAGGTCCTTGTCAAGTCCTTCCGGTAGCTCGGTCACTAGGGTGAGTTTTATGACCCTCAGTGGACCCTAAACAGCACGTAATATATATATTTGTCACCGCCAAATATATCAAACACAATGATTCACCCTCCATTCCCCATTATCTTTCTTTTTGCTATAACATTTGAATTTAAGGGAATGTTTGTAATTTTACCTTGGGATTTATTTGGCTACGAGGAAGTCATTTAAATTGCTAGTGGCTGTGATTTTTGTTTTTGGCATCTTTGAGAATTCTTAGGAAGTGTGAAAATCTACAAATTGTTTTCAAATATCATTTAGATTTTTTTTTTTTTTTTTTTTTTTTTTTTTTGAGACGGAGTTTCACTCTTGTCGCCCAGGCTGGAGTGCAGTGGCCGGATCTCAACTCACTGCAACGTCCGCCTTCTGGGTTCAAGTGATTCTCCTACCTCAGCTTCCTGAGTAGCTGGGATTACAGGCGCCCACCACCACGCCCGGCTAATTTTTGTATTTTTAGTAGAGATAGGGTTTCACCACGTTGGCCTAGCTGGTCTCGAACTCCTGACCTCAGGTGATCCGTCCACCTCGTCCTCCGAAAGTACTGGGATTACAGGCGTAAGCCACCGTGCCTGGCCGTTATATAGATTTTTATGAATCTAAATTTAACAGCTAATGAAATTGGTGCAAAGTTTTTCAAAGACAAATAAATATATGGTAATTTAAATGTTGCCGTTTCTCTTCACAATTTTGAGTTAAAATTTTTTCACAACTCAAACTTGTTATGGTGCTTGGTGAAGTGGGAGGCCCCGACACATTGTTTCTATGAGTTCACTATAGCTGAACATTGTGGTGGTGGGAAAACTTAGAGAACCTGAGGCTTGTTCTCATCATGTGCCCTGCTGCCACAGGCTGATTAATCATAATCCAAGAACAACTGTCAACTGGTTGAATTAAATGTTCACCTTTATTTTTTAGAATGTTTTGGAGCCCTAAAAAACCTGGATAATTTCTGGGTTACTTCTGAAGAGCAAGCAGATTAGATTTTAAAGTGTACAGCATTTAAACACAGATTCCGGAAAGTGATTGCATGCAGTATTTCTCATCTTTTTAATGCAACACTCCAACCATGTAGACCTTTCGATTTTCTTTTATGCAATCACCCCTAGAGGTTTACCCACCACTGGTACTTGTAACACTTAACCCAGGGTAGCAGGCTTCAACAATGGGCCATGTACTCACCACTCCCTATATGCTCACCCCTCTGCCATCTAGCTTTGTCCTTCCTCCCAGCAAGAAATGGACTCTGCTTTCCAGCCCTGGAATCAGCCTGGCTGGGTGACCTGCTCTGGCCAGTGGGACATTAGAAAATATGAAACTATAGGAAAGTGCTTGTGCGTTAGGACTTGCCCTTTCTTACGGACCCTAGGGACCCTCAATGGCCACTGGCCACTGCATCATAAGCCCCAGCCCAGCTGATGATAGGTGACCTGGTCACCTCCATCAGCCCAGCCAACACCCTCTTTTCCACATCCCTAAACGCTGTTGTATAAGACCACATGGGCCATTGTAACGGCTTTGGCTTTTATTCTGGGAGAGGTCAGGAGCCACTGTGAGTTACTGACAGGTGTGATGTGATCTGACTGTTGCTCAGGGCCTGGACAGCGAATGAGGAAGACTTACTGCAGAAATTCAGAGCCTAGCAACCTGGACCAGGGTGGAGGCAGCAGACGACGTGAGAGGTAATCAGATTCTGAATGCATTTTGAAAGGAGGACTTCCTATCACATGGGGGATGTGGTCAGAAAAAGAGAAAGACAGAGAGCTCCGAGGCATCTGGCCTTAGCAGCCAGAAGGACAGTTGCATCACCAAAGAGGGGGAAGGCTACAGTTAGAACAAATCTTGGAGAAAAGACACAGAGTTCTTAAAATGTGATGATGACACCTCCTGGCCCCCAAAATATGCTGTGTGGATATGAAGTTTCATCTCATATCAGAAGAATATGGCTGGCAATCAACATTTAAAAATATGTTTCATCTCATCAATACCCAGGACATGCAAACTGAAACCTAAATGAAGTAGCTTTTCACTTTCATTGGGTGGGCAAAATTTTTTTAATTTGACAATATTGAATGTCACAAGAATGTGGAACAGTAGAAATTCTATGCCACTGGAGGCAGTGTGAACCAATGTAACATCTCAGTAAATAATTTGGCATTATCCGGTAAAGCTGAAGATAAGCAACGAGCAGCTGCACTCCTACCCATACATCCTAGAAAAGCTTGTGAGCATGTACGCCAAGAGATGTGAATGAGAATCCCCCCAGCTGCGCCACTTGAACCAGCAGAATTCTACAAATAGCCCAGCTGTCTATCCACGGTGAGATGGGTAAAGAAACTGATATGTTCATGCAACAGAATGCGATTCTGAAAAATTAGTGAACAGTAGCTGCAAGCAGCAATACAGATGCATCTCTAAAACAAAGTGTGGACCAAAAGAAAGTACCAGAAGAAGACACACGGTGACTCCATTTAGGTAAAGTTCAAAACCACACAAAACTATGTACTATTATATTATTCCATTCTCACGCTGCTACAAAGATCCTACCCAAGACTGGGTAATTTATAAACAAAGGAAGTTTAATTGACTCACAGCCCGGCATGGCTGGGGAGGCCTCAGGAAACTGACAATCATGGCAGAAGGGGAAGCAAGCATGTTTTACATGGTGGCAGAGGAGGTGGGAGAGGGTGCAGGGGAAGTGAGGAAGTGGGGAAGAGGGGCAGGGAAGGGGGAAAAGAGGAGGGAAGAGGGGATGGAGGGAGGAAAAGAAGAGAAAGGGGGAGAAAGAGCGAGAAGGAGGAACTGTCAAACACTTATAAAACCATCAGATCTCATGAGAACTCAGTACCATGAGAACAGCAGGGGGCAAACTACCCCCATGATCCAATCACCTCCCTTCCTCGACATGTGGGGATTACAGACCCCTTGCTTGGTGTTTAGGCTAACACGCTCCATTTAGCAAGGGGTTATGTTGCAGTAGAGAACCCACGGTTTAAGCTCTCAGGAAATGGTAAACCCTCCACACATGGTGACTACAATTGGCGATGAGATTTGGGTGGTAAAGAAAAGCCAAGGAATGATAAAACTCTAAGAGAGAGGTCAGAGAAGGGATTGGTGAGAGGCATTCAAGCGCCACAAAGAGAATGAGAATGCTCTATTTGTTAAACCAGAGTGGAGGAGGCCCACAACCCTATCTTACATTGTTATTCTTTATACCTATACATTATCTGTCATGCATAAACAGCATCTATATAATATTTAATAAAGTAACTGTTTCAAGAAGCACAACTTCCTGGTAGCCTAAACCATGGGTTCTCTACCACAACTTAACCCCTCGCTAAATGGAGCACGTTAGCCTAAACGCTAAGCAAGGAATCTGTAAACCAGGTACCAGTTCTGTGGTAAATTGCTGTGTGACCTTCCAGGTCCCCATTCAATTAACAATGCCTGAGATTCCTTCCAGCACTAATACTGTGTTTGTTGTCTTAAAAATTAACTTGGAAGGCCAGACGCAGTGACTCACGCCTATAATCCCAGCACTTTGGGAGGCCAAGGCAGGTGGATCACGAGGTCAGGAGATCAAGACCATCCTGGCTAACACTGTGAAACCCCGACTTTACTAAAAAATACAAAAAATTAGCTGGGCATGGTGGTGGGTGCCTGTCATCCCAGCTATTCGGGAGGCTGAGGCAGGAGAATGGCATGAACCCAGGAGGTGGACCTTGCAGTGAGCAGAGATCACACCACTGCACTCCAGCCTGGGCAATAGAGCGAGACTCCGTCTCAAAAAGAAAAAGAAAAATTAACTTGGAGCCGGGCGCGGTGGTTCACTAATGTAATCCCAGCACTTTGGGAGGTCAAGAGATTGAAACCATCCTGGCCAACATGATGAGACCCCATCTCTACTAAAAATACAAAAATTAGCCTGGCGTGGTGGCACACACCTGTAGTCCCAGCTACTGCGGAGGCTGAGGCAGGAGAATGGCCTGAACCCGGGAGGCGGAGATTGCAGTGAGCTGAGATCGTGCTACTGTACTCCAGCCTGGCGACAGAGTGAGACCCCGTCAAAAAAAAAAAAAAAAGTTGGAAACTTTCCATGCAAACCCACGTTTCTGTTGGCATGTGTGTGGGTTAGAGGGGAGGAGGCGATCATGAGCATCAGTTGCTTAGCGCCAAACCTGAGAGTCGTCCTGAATTCCATACTTTCCCTAACAACGCACACCCCATCCATCAGCAAGTATTTTTTTATTCTACCACTAAAATATGTCTGGAATTCAGCCACTCTTCCACACCGCCTTTGCCACTCTCCTGTTCCCACCGGCCTCATGCCGCAGTGGCCTCTGGGCTGGTCTCCCTGCATCTACTCTTCCCAGACCCTCACCATCTTCTCCCTCCTATCATCCATCCCAAGTGACAAGCATGTAAATTAGTTGTGTTCCCCAACCCGAAGGCTTCCCATATCACTTACACTCAAACTCTGATCCCTAACCAAGACCTGCAGAGACCATAGGACCAGCCTCTGCCCACCTCTCCAACCTTGTCTTCTGCCATGCCCCCCACTTCCTTTGTACTGTGCCCCCTGCCCAGGATGCTCTCTCTCCCTCTCCTTACTCACAACATAAAGATTAATACTGTAGAGAGGGCATTTTTGACCCTGAGCTGAGGGAGCACCTGAACCCAGCCCAACTATGCCGGCTCACTTCACCTTGCATTGTCTTCAAGACAAGACCAGAGAAGTTATTAACACATAGGGGCCAGGCACAGTGACTCACGCCTGTAATCCCAGCACTTTGGGAGGCCGAGACAGGCAGATCACGAGGTCAGGAGATCAAGACCATCCTGGCTAACATGGTGAAACCCCGTCTCTACTAAAAATACAAAAAATTAGCTGGGCGTGGTGGCAGGCACCTATAATTCCAGCTACTTGGGAGGCTGAGGCAGGAGAATGGCATGAACCCAGGAGGCGGAACTTGCAGTGAGCCGAGATCGTGCCACTGCACTCCAGCCTGGGCGACTGAGCGAGACTCCATCTCAAAAAAAAGACAAAAAAAAGAAGTTATTAACACATAGGTGTGTTTTTTGTCTGCCCTAGTCATGGCAAGGACTTTATCCTGTTCACTATTTTTCCAACACCAAGCATAGGGCCTGGCACATGATAGGAGGTTGATAAGCCTTTGCTGAATAAATAAAGAGTGATACGTGTGAATGGGGGGGGGGGTAGTAGTTGGGAGCTAGCTTTTGTGGAATAACTACTGTATTCCAGGCACTTTCCATGCATTATTTAATTTAACCATCACAGTAGCTCGGTGAAGTAGATGCTGTCGGCTCCATGTTACCATTGAAGACATTGAGGCTCAGAGAGGTTAAGCAACCTGACCTGGTTTACACATCAAGATTTGAACCTAGATTCATTGACTCATTAACACCTGCTTTTCTCATAGTTCCATTATTGTCTGCCATGCAATAAAACAAAAACAATTGCATCACCATGCATGACACATAGTAAAACATCCAGGTCCCTCTGTTGGAGATTCTGCCCTGACAACCCACCTCCCCTTCCCCAGTGAATTCTGTAATCCTGAGTGTGCTTGAGTGGAGTATGCAACCGAGCATACAAATGAGTCCAAGCTCACTCTCTGCCCCTCAAGTTCCAGGAATGGTACATTAAGGCTCTCCAGAGGAATAGGACTAATCAGGGAGTGGAGGTGTAGAAAGAGAAGGTGGGAGAAGGATGTAGAATTGGCCCACATGATTCTGGAGGCTGAGAAGTCCTAAGATTTGCAGATGGCAAGCTGGAGACCAAAGTATAAGTTCCAGTTCGACAGCCAGCAGGCTCGAGATCCAAGAAGAGCTGATAGTTGAGTCTGAGGCCAAAGGCAAGAAAAGATTAATGTGTCAGCTCAAGCAGGAGGAGCTCCCCCTACTCAGGGGAGGGCCAATCTCTTTGTTTTGCTGAGGACTTCGACCGATTGGATCATGCCCACCCACACTGGTAGGGCCATCTCCTTTACTCAGGCCTCCAATTCAAACATTAATCTCCTCCAGAAGCACCCTCACAGACACACCCAGAATATCGTTTGACCAGGTATCTGGGCATCCCATGGCGCAGTGAAACTGACACATAACATTAACCATCACAAATAGGGACTCCTGTTTTTATTCTCTTCTTCTTAATAGGCTTGGGGAGAAGTTGGCCTCTTATGCTTCTAACTCATCAGCTGTTGCTTGTGGGAGCTACTATGCTTCTAACTCATCAGCTGTTGCTTGTGGGAGCTACTACCTACTCAGGATCGCTCAGGGCACTGCATTACGCCTTCCAGGCAATTATACGAGGTACTGCTTGAGCCTAAGCAAACTGAGAAAAGATTTAGCACACTTTCTAAAGATAATATCATAAATAGATATTGATTCCAATCATTTTGTTTTTTTGAGATGGAGTCTCTCTGTGTCACCCAGGCTGGAGTACAGTGGCGCAATCTTGGCTAACTGCAACCTCCACCTCCCGGGTTCAAGCGATTCCCCTGCCTCAACCTCCCAAGTAGTTAGGATTACAGGTGTGTGCCACCACGCCCAGCTCATTTTTGTATTTTTAGTAGAGACGGAGTTTCACCTTGTTGACCAGGCTGGTTATGAACTCCTGACCTCAGGTAATCCACTTGCCTCAGCCTCCCAAAGTGCTGGGATTACAGGCATAAGCCATGTCCAGCCTTGATTCCAATCATTTTTATTAGCTCATCATACATCATCTTCAGTCATACATCATCTTCCTAAGCTTTACTTATCTATCTTGATTCTTTTTCTTCCAACTTCAACACACACAATTTAGGAGGGAAATGAGTCAAAATGGGGCGGGGCGAGGGAAGGAACAGTCCAGCGAACCTCTTTGTGCCACAGAAGGAGCAAGAATGTCTCTGGAACAGTCAGGAATCACAGATGTGTGAAGCCTAAAGGACCCTGGGGATCTCCTAGCCCTATTGCAACCAAGTCCCAAAGAAATTTAGGGACTTCCCTAAAAAGACACACATTAGTGACCAGGGTAACCCAGGCTTGCTGACTTCCAGCCCATCATTCTTCGCCTCGTTCCCCATTCCCACTAGAGGAGAACTTAGTGCCTTCCCAGCTTCTGAACCCACTCCTTCCTCCGGTCCCCTCACCGTCCTGGCAACACTCTCCTGTGTGGAGACTCATCCACACAGGGTCACAACTGCACTTTGTTGAAAGGAAACAGCTTGAAATGCAAATTCCATGTGTTACGCTCCAGCCTAGTGTCATGCCTGCTTTCATTTCTCAAATAGTTTTGTTTTACCACCATTTTTAAGGTCATTCTGCCTTTCAAGCTTTTATCTTTTAGTCAAAATAACAAATATTTCTGAGCACTTAGTATTTGCCAGGCACTGTTCTTCTATTTTTAATTTTTAAAAAATATTTTGTGGAGAGTTAAGTTTTGCCATGTTGCCCAGGCTGGTCTTGAACTCCTGGACTCAAGCAGTCCTCCTGCTTCAGCCCTCGAAAGCGCTGGGATTACAGGCATGAGCCACTGCACCTGGCCTTTTTCTTTTTTTTTGTTTGTTTTTTGTTTTTTTTTTTTGAGACAAAGTCTCGCTCTGTTGCCCAAGCTGAAGTGCAGTGGTGCAATCATAGCTCACTACAACCTCGAATTCCTGGGCTCCAGCGATCCTCCCACCAGGCACTGTTCTAATTGCCTTACGTGTATATCCAATTGCACATTCATCACCATTCCATATGTAATTACTGATTATACCCACAGTACAGTTTAAAAATCCAAGCACAGAGAGGTAGTAATTTGCTTAAGGTCACACAGCAAGCAAATGAAGGAATTAGAATTGAAACCCAGGCTGTCTATTCCAACACTTCTAACCACTATGATACATGGCCTCTTAATATATAATGTTCCCTGAGTAAAGAACTGTATAAAGCAACAGAGATTATGAGCTAACTCAACTGTTCATTTTCTTGGTGTAGACTAAACGTGTAACTGCCTCTTTTTTGCCAACGATTTGAGGCACCTGAGCTGCAGAGGAAGTGTGTGTCTGATATTTTCAGCTTCTGTTGTGGGATGGAGCCCTGCTTCATCAGATGTGGATCCCCTTGACACACAAGGTGGCTCCAGGTATAGTTTCAGCCTAAAAGAGCGACATGGTCCAAATACAAAGTCCTCTGAGGATCCAGCATAATCCAAGTATAAAATCTAGACTCTCTAAATAAATGAATGGACTTTCGGGACTTGGAAGCAGTAAACCAGTCAGTACTATGCTAGAGACTGCTTGTATTGGCCTGCGAGAAATGGTCATTAATTTTTAGGAATTACGCAAGCCAGTTCTTAAATATAACCATTACTTAAAGTTAAATTATGCAAACTTACACGTAGTTTTTGGGGGATTTTGTTTGTTTGTTTTTTGAGATGAAGTCTCGCTCTGTCGCCCAGGCTCGAGGGCAGTGGCATAATCTCAGCTCATTGCAACCTCCACCTCCCGAATTCAAGTGATTCTCCTACCTCAGCCTCCAGAGTAGCTGAGATTACAGGCGTGCACCACCACACCCAGCCAATGTTTTATATTTTTGGTAGAGACGGGGTTTCACCATATTGGCTAGGCTAGTCTCGAACTCCTGATCTCAAGTGGTCTGCCCACCTCAGCCTCCCAAAGTCCTGGGATTACAGGCATGAGCCATGGTGCCCAGCCTTAAGTTATATTTTTAAAAGGTAATAAGTGCTCTGATTCTATCATGTCCTACTTGTGTTAATTTTTTTTTTTTTTTTTTTTTTTTTTTTGAGACAGAGTCTCGCTCTGTTGCCCAGGCTGGAGTGCAGTGTCGGCTCACTGCAAGCGCCATCGCCTCCCGGGTTCACGCCATTCTTCTGCCTCAGCCTCCCAAGTAGCTGGGACTACAGGCACCCACCACCACGCCTGGCTAATTTTTTTGTATTTTTAATAGAGACGGGGTTTCCCTGTGTTTGCCAGGATGGTCTCGATCTCCTGACCTCGTGATCCGCCCGCCTCGGCCTCCCAAAGTGCTGGGATTACAGGCGTGAGCCACCGCGCCCGGCCCTGCTTGTGTTATTATACTTTACTCTTGAGGCCACTTCTGTCAGCTGTCTAACAACGGTGTGCTCCTCCACACTCAACATCAGCACGTTTGGTAGCTAGAACGGGCCACAGCACAGAAATCAGTCAGTGATACAAATGAGGGCCCCCTTGCCCCACTTGAAGAGCTGGTTATTAAATAATTACAGCGCACCATGGGAGCCAGCAACCGTTTTAGAAAGAGCCTCAAATGAAGATGTTCCGCGCTGTGGGCTAATGTCGAACAACCAGATGATAAAAGGTGAAAACTGAGGAGACTGGACAAGACTCTCACCTGGTGGTTGGTCATCCCACATGTCTGCAGAGGCGAATCAAGGGGATTACTAGAGGGAAAACAGTTCTAAATTCACGAAGGTACAACTAAGTTCAGAAACATGCATTACTTTTACACCAATCCGAAGTTCTTACTGGTCATACACACGTCCGTCGATTTCTGAAAGGGGTGTGATATGGTTTGACTATGTCCCCACCCCAATCTCATCTTGAATTATAGCTCCCATAATTCTCATGTGTTGTGGGAGGGACTCAGTGGGGGGATAATTGAATCATGGGGCGGGGGAGTCCTCCATATAGTTCTCGTGGTAGTGAATAAGTCTCACAAGATCGGATGGTTTTATAAGGGGTTTCCACCACTGCACTCCAGCCTGGGTGACAGAGTGAGAATGTCTCAAAAAGTGTATAAATAAATAAATAAATAAACAATAGAACCTACAAAGTGCAATGACACTGTAAAAGTTGGCTGTTAGTAATAGTATCAACGTCATCATCACCATTATTGTTATCATCTAAAAAACCAAGATCTAAGCATGGATTATGCTAATATTTACAAATTGGGTTATATATCTATGCGATGCTTACACATTTTTTTTTTTTTTTTTTTGAGATGGAGTCTCGCTCTGTCGCCAGGCTGGAGTACAGTGGCGAAATCTCAGCTAACTGCAACCTCTGCCTCCACAGGGTTCAAGTGATTCTCCTGCTTTGGCCTCCCAAGTAGCTGGAACTAGAGGCCTGCGCCACCACCCCAGCTAATTTTTTTTTTTTTTTTTTTTGTATTTTTAGTAGAGACGGGGTTTCACCATGTTCTCCAGGATAGTCTCGATCTCTTGACCTTGTGATCCGCCAGCCTCAGCCTCCCAAAGTGCTGGGATTACAGGCGTGAGCCACTGTGCCCGGCCCCCCATTTCTAAGGAATTCATGACAAACTTGTAACTTTTACGCAGGGATGCTTAAATGGATACTTAAAATGGAGGAGAGGACCTTTACTTTGCAAAGAAATTCTGTGGCTGTCTTATCCATGAGTCAAGATTTACAAGAACTCATCAGAAGAAATGGGTAGACATGAAACTGGAATTAGCTTGAGGAGAATTACAGGGTATCATGGGGAATTTAAGTCCATGCATAAAAATAATATCACCCTCCTGAATATTTCAACCTTTTACAACCTATCACCACTTCAACCTTCGGTGTCAGTCTCTGATTTTAACAAGATTTTATCTTAGGACTAATGGTACAAATTTCACCTGTCCCTGACTAACTCTTGTTGAAATATAGAGAAACAGATGATCAAGACTCTGCTAGCAGGAGAAAAAGAGAGAAAAGAGAGATGAACAAGTTTTGTGTGACCAGAAGCTTATCAACCTTGTGTGCTGTTGGCTTAGTTTAACATTTACAGCAGATGATAGATCCCTAAATTGTGTTCAGATCACACAATAAGGTATCAAATGACCTCACAAAAGCAAGACGTCACTGAACCGCAAGGTAAGAGATTGTACAGACATCATTTAAAGGTGTGTGTCCCCCCTTAAAGGTTTGTGTCCCCCTTTGGCAGTCCAGACATGAAAACTTCTTATCTGGGTGTGACTCAGATACCACTCTGGAGTAGGCTGACTTTAACTCGGGAGCACACAGAATAGCAGGAAGCAAAGCAACAGTCAGAGGAACAACCTGGGCCAACGTGGCACAAGATCAAAGAGGAGCACAGGACGTGCTGAGCCCAGAGGGAGTGAGTCAGAGAAAGAAGAGGATGTTTTCTTGTGGTCGCTGCAGACGTAGGTTTTGTTATGAGCACTAGGTGAGCTGAAAAGCCCCCATCCTAATTCTAGGTCCACAAGCCAAGAAGGTGGAGCAGGTTCTCTTGGGGCTCTGTCTCCAGAGACCTTGTGTGAGCTCGGTCATGAGAGGCCCAAAGCTAACATTTAGATAGCGCTGCTCCAGGAAAGGGAATTAAGGGCTTTAAAACTGGATGCTGAATTGCCTGAACCCAGGAGGCAGAGGTTGCAGTGAGCCGAGGTCACACCATTACACTCCAGCCTCGGTAACAAGAACAAAACTCCGTCTAAAAAAAAAAAGCGGATGCTGAGGCCAGGCTCACTGCAACCTCCACCACCCAGGTTCAAATGATTCTCCTGCCTCAGCCTCCCGAGTAGCTGGGATTACAGGTACCTGCCACCATGCCTGGCTAATTTTTTTGTAGTTTTCGTAGAGACAGGGTTTCACCATATTGGTCAGGCTGGTCTCAAACTCCTGACCTCAGGTGATCCACCCGCCTCAGCCTCCGAAAGTGCTGGGATTACAGGTGTAAGCCACCACGCCTGGCCTTGGGCAGGGTGGTTCTTGCCAGACAGGGTGGCTCATGCTTGTAATCCCAGCACTTTGGAAGGCCAAGGCAGGAGGATCACTTGAGGCTAGGAGTTCCAGGCCAGCCTGGGCAACATAGTGAGACCCCATCTCTACAACATAAAAATTAAAAAAAAAAAATTAGCTGTGTGTGATGGCACATGCCTGTAGTCCCAGCCACTCGGGAAGCTGAGGCTGGAGGATGACTTGAGCTCAGCAGTTCAATACCACAGTGAGCTGTGATTGTGCCACTGCACTCCAGCCTAGGTGACAGAGCCAAACCCTCTCTCTAAAAAAACAAACAGAGAATGGATGCTGAACTTACACTTTTTTATGCTAGCTCTTATTTTTATTTAGTTGTTCTTGTTTTTGTTTTTGTTTTTGTTTTGTTTTGAGACGGAGTTTTGCTCTCTCGCCCAGGCTGGAGTGCAGTGGGTGGCACAATCTCGGCTCACTGCAAGCTCCGCCTCCCGGGTTCACGCCATTCTCCTGCCTCAGCCGCCCCAGTAGCTGGGACTACAGGCGCCCGCCACCACGCCCGGCTAAATTTTTGTATTTTTAGTAGAGACAGGGTTTCACCATGTTAGCCAGGATGGTCTCGATCTCTTCACCTCGTGATTCACCCGCATTGGCCTCCCAAAGTGCTGGGATTACAAGCGTGAGCCACTGCACCCGGCCTTATTTAGTTAGTTATTTTATTTTATTTTTTTGAGATGGAGTTTCACTCTTGTTGCCCAGGCTGGAGTGCAATGGTGTGATATCTGCTCACTGCAACCTCTGCCTCCCAGGTTCAAGCAATTCTCCTGCCTCAGCCTCCCAAGTAGCTGGGATTACAGGTGCCCGCCACCACGCCCAGCTTATTTTTTGTATTTTTAGTAGAGATGGGGTTTCACCATGTTATCCAGGCTGGTCTCGAACTCCTGACCTCAGGTGATCCTCCTGCCTTGGTCTCCCAAAGTGCTGCGATTACAGGCATAAGCCACCATGTCCGGCCTATTTTTATTTTCTTTTTGAGACAGGGTCTCACTCTGTTGCTCAGGCTGGAAGGCAGTGGTGCAATCTCGGGTCACTGCAAACTCTGCCTCCATGTTCGAGTGATTCTCTCACCTGAGCCTCCCAAGTAGCTGGGATCAGGCACGTGCCACCACACCCAGCTAATTTTTTGTATTTTTAGTAGAGATGGGGTTTCACCATGTTGGCCAAGCTGGTCTTGAACTCCTGACCTCAAGTGATTTGCCCACCTCAGCCTCCCAAAGTGCTGGGATTACAGGCGAGAGCCACTGTGCCTGGCCACTACACGGGCTTTTAAATATACTTTCTAGAGGGGAAATGATGGAAATAAGAGGAAGGCATACTTAAGAAATTAGTCTTTCTCCCTTCAGCCTCAGTTCTGTTCTCTAGATGCAACCAGGGCTAAGGGTTGCTAGCCATTCTTCCAGAATTTTCTATACATATATAAGCATTTTTTAAAGTACACAATTGAGATCTGTTTTGCCACTTACATTTTTACTTAATAATATATCTTGGCTGTCTGACCATATCATTACGTACCGGTCCATTCCATTCCTTTGCTTCTTGGTTAGTAGTCCCCTGACTAGTACGTGCTGCATTTACTGAACCAATCTTCTGTGAATGGGCGTTCAGATTATTTACAGTTTTGTTCTGCTTTGCAGCCCTCTTCTAACAATGCTGTCACGTATATCTTTGCACGTATTTCCTTGCGTACTTGTACAGCTTTTGGCGGGGGGGTGGACACGCCCCTGGTATGAGGTGGAAGCAGCCAGATCTTTGGATAAGGTTCCACTGTGCCCAGGGTCATGGCATGGCAGCAGCCCAGGATTAGCAGAGGATTCCAAGAGCTACCTGCTAGGGGCAGAGTCAGAGCTGGTGGTGAAAGGAGTGGGTGGTATTTTCTGTCTCGCGTGACACTGGGCCAGGTGGGGAGAGGCAGTGTCTGTAAAGACCTCAGGAAATTCACCCAGGAGAGCACAAGCCTCGTCCAGGCCTCCCCTGTGACTGCAAGCCCAACACCAAGCCCTAGAACAGCCCAGTGAACTGAGGGTAAATGCAGCACCCTTGGGAGGGGTGGGGCCAGCTGGGAGTCTTCCACAGCCCTGGGCGCTTTGGAAAACACTGAGCGGTACCTCCTGAGAGCCCAGGCCCCTTGCTGGGTGGCCCAAGGGTTCCAGGCCTGAGCACCCCACCCGGAAATGAGCAGACAGAGGTAAAGGGGCAGCTGCCCAGGTTGGGGGTGAATCCACTGAGCGTCTCCCTTGTTCTCAGGTCAGAGTTTCCTGGTTACTCCCACGTGTTTAATTTTCCAGATGAATTTTGTATCATGTTCATTACCTTACCTACTCCTCCCCCAACATCCTCTATTTGATTGGAAGTGAATTAGGGAGAAATGACATTTTTATAACATTTGAGTCTTCATAGCCAAAACAAGGAATGTTTTTATTTAAATGAACTGACATCCTTTTTTAATTTTTTATTATTATTATTAAGACAGCATCTCTCTCTGTGGCCCAGGCCGCACTGCAGCTGTGCAACCTCACTGCAGCCCTGATCTCCTGGGCTCAAGCGATCCTCCCATCTCAGCTTCCCGAGTAGCTGGGACTACTGGTGAATGCCACCAAGCCTGGCTAGTTTTTTTCATTTTTATTTTTATAGAGACAAGGTTTTGCCATGTTGTACAGGCTGGTCTTGAAGACCTGGTCTCAAGTGATCTTCCTGCCTCAACCTCCCGAAGTGTTGGGATTACAGGCCTGAACCACTACACCCTGTGACTTATTTATTTATTTGAGACAGAGTCTTGCTCTCTCTCCTAGGCTGGAGTGCAGCGGCATAATCTCGGCTCACTGCAACCTCCACCTCCCGGGTTCAAGCCTTTCTCCCACCTCAGCCTCCCGAGTAGCTGGGATTACAGGTGCTCGCCACCACACCAGGCTAATTTTTGTATTTTTAGTAGAGATGGGGTTTCACCATGTTGACCAGGCTGGTCTCGAACTCCTGACCTCAAGTGATCCGCCCGCCTCCCGAAGTGTTGGATTTACAGGTGTGAGCCACCGCACCCGGCTGACATCTTTTTTAATCAGCTTTTGGCTCTTGGGTTATAAGCCAAGACAGTGGACAAAAGTATTTGAAGAGTTTCTCTAGGAGTAGGATTTCTCCTCTACACAATCTTTTCTACCAATGGCAGGTCACACCTGCAGGGGCAGCTTTGCCTCCTCCACACCAACCGGGCTCACTGTCACAGCAAAACACTGCTGTAAAAGAACCAGGTCCCAACTCTTGGCCATATCCTCCCAGGAACGAAGCAGGTGCCTCTGCCAAGTGTTACTTAAGAAGTTTGTAGGGCTCATTTAGGCAACTTGTAAACCTTGACAGAGGCATCTTGGCCACCTTTATGCACTCTTACACTGCGGCATTCCCAAACATCCTCCTGCTAATGTTCCTGTTTTACAGCATTTTAAAACCAATTTTCAAGTGAGTGTCATAAAATCACTCTATACAGGAAGTCAGCTCCATAATCTCCATGACATAAGCTTTAAAAGCAAGATGTAAAATGCTGTTGGGATGCTCTGACATGCTTTTACACTGTGCTCATTTGTAAATTTATTAGCAAATCATTAGGATATCAAAATCCACATCCGGGAACTGCTTACCAATTGTAGTAGGAGACATGATTAGGTTTTGTGACCTGGCAGGATGCAGAAAAATCATTCCATCTGTGCATGACTTGCTAGTTTCCTAAGAGTTTGCTTTCTGGGAAGGTTTCCATGACAAACACAAACAAACCATTAGCCTGAGAACTTCATGTTGCTTTGTGGTTTAATATGCTGTATGACACAATAAGAAGTTCCTATCCTTGCCTCTCTTTTTATGCTTATAGCTTGTCTTCATAAGCATAGCATGATTCTCTAAGGGCAGAAACCATATACTGTGATTTCTTTTTATTTATTTATTTATTTATTTATTTATTTATTTATTTATTTATTTATTT
>NC_045441.1:145237465-145261990 GCF_002776525.5 Piliocolobus tephrosceles
TTTATTTATTTATTTATTTATTTATTTATTTATTTATTTATTTATTTTTGGGACGGAGTCTCGCTCTGTCGCCCAGGCTGGAGTGCAATGGCGCCATCTGCAACCTCTGCCTCTCGGGTTCAAGTGCTTCTTCTGCCTCGGCCTCCCGAATAGCTGGGATTACAGGCACCTGCCACCACACCCAGCTAATTTTTGTATTTTTAGCAGAGATGGGGTTTCACCATGTTGGTCAGGCTGGTCTCGAACTCCTGACTTCGTGATCTGCCAGCCTGGGCCTCCCAAACTGCAGGGATTAAAGGTGTGAGCCACCATGCCCAGCCTGCAGTGTGATTTCTTCTATGCAGCTCTGAACATACCTCTCTCGTGGTTCTCAGGAAATACTTTTTGCAGACAATGACTGTGAGTCCATAGTAACAGACTCATAGAAACGGCTTACGTGGGCCAGGTGCGGTGGCTCACGTCTGTAATCCCAGCACTTTGGAAGGCTGAGGCAGGCGGATCACCTGAGGTCAGGAGTTCAGGACCAGCCTGGCCAACATGGCGAAGCCCCATCTGTACTAAAAATACAAAAATTAGCCAGGCATGGTGGCCTGTGCCTGTAATCCCAGTTACTTGGAAGACTGAGGCAGGAGAACTGCTTAAACCCAAGAGGCAGAGGTTGAGAGGTTGTAGTGAGCTGAGATCCTGCCACTGCACTCCAGCCTGGGTGACAGAGCAAGACTCCGTAAATAAACAAACAGACTTCAATGCAAGAACCATGCACAGGCGTGCTTGCTTGCTTTGCCAACTGCATTTGTCTGATGTGAGCAGTATGTGCCCAGGCTTGCAATGTTAAAAAAAAAAAAACACACAACAACAACAAAATCACCACATACACATGAACAGAAGTTGGGGGTCTCTCTCCCAGGGACAAGGGCTGGAGTTCCGTGCGGTCCTCCACCTGTTCTCATAGTTACTCTGCCTGCTAGAGGGAAGGCGCTCCTGTATGCTCCTGGGAAGTTGCTGCAATGCAGCCTGAGCGCCAGCGGGGCTAGGGGGCGCTGAGGCTACACGGGACGCCGGCGACTCACCGCGCCAGGCCCGGCCACCGTGCAGTACGCGCGCGGGTCACACACGCCACCGTGTGGAACGCGCGCAGGTCACGATTCGTTCTCCCCTGCTCCCGGGGCCTCGGAGCCATCTCTCTTTTCTTGAAAGGCCTCCAGGTCTTGTGTGTCATCATGAATTAGTGTGGGATATTTTGGACCAGAGGTAATGTTATTCATCCTACTTTACACTTAATTTTTCTTTCTTTTTTTCTTTGCATTAATTTTTCTTTCACCCTGGGCTTATTTAGACTTGAAACGATCTCAGGACTATGTCGTTCAATGTCATCCATGACAGTATTACAGATGAGAAAACTGAGGCTCCTGGGCCCTCCTCAATGCTCCACAGATTCTCTAGAGGTGAACAAAGCATAACAAAGTGCAGTTCTTCTCTGGGGGATGGGCCTTAAAATGAGAATTTACCCCCATTTATTATCACCTCCCAAACTGGACCTTAAAAATTTATCACTAATCTTGTTTGACTTTTATGTGGTATTCTATAGCCCACAAAGTACATGTTGTCCACTATTTAAATTCACAATAACTCAACAAGATAAGCAAGGATTATCATTTCTAACAGGAGGAAACTGAAATACAATAAGGTTAAATAACATACCCAGGGTTTCACAGCCAATAAATGGCAGAGCCAGCTCTAAGCTTTGGATCTCTGCTCTCTGCCCAGAGGTCTCTTTTCTGCTCTGCATAGCCACTCCAGTACAGAGAGAGAGAGAGAAAGTTACAGATACAGATACAGATAGGGATGCAGATAGAGAGAGAGATAGAGATAGATGTAAACACATAATTATAATTATAGATATGGAGCAGAGTGTAGTAGTTCATGGCTGTAATCCCAGCACTTTGGGAGGCTGAGATGGGAGGCCAGGAGTTCAAGACCAGCCTGGGCAACAGAGTAAGACCTCATCTCAACAAAAAATAATAATTATTATTATAGATATGGATACAGATATTATAGGTATGTTTATTGCTGTGGTTATGGATATAGATGCATAGTTATAGATAGATGAGATATAGATGTAGAAACAGAGACATCTGGCTATAGAGATAAATATCCAGTACCCCTTTGAGTTAGCCCAATTAAAACTATTATGCAGCTAGAAAGCACCTGTCCACACATTCCATATCCCAGTTGTCCCCTTGAGCCCCAGAAGGTCTTGTTTAAGGGAGATGATGTTTTGATCATAGAAATGATCTCTGCAATGCTGAGGAGTTCCATGATTGCTGGTTCCTAGATTGAAATGGTTGATAAAACTTCCCTTTCTCTTGTTCATCAAAATCAGCTTTTTATATAAGTAGGAAGTCTGGGAGCTTCCTGGGACAGTCTGGGATATTAATACATAGACAGTCTTGCTTTGTCTTTATATACATGAAGATGAAAGGTAAAACTCAAAAAAATTAATGCTAAAATTGTTTCTTATGTCTTTTATTATTATAAAAATTAAATTATAATTTAGGAGCTCCTATACGTTTCCAACTGTGGTAGATTTTAAGGTAATTATGTA
The DNA here is from genome assembly GCF_002776525.5 of Piliocolobus tephrosceles. Taxonomy (NCBI): domain Eukaryota; kingdom Metazoa; phylum Chordata; class Mammalia; order Primates; family Cercopithecidae; genus Piliocolobus; species Piliocolobus tephrosceles. The sequence goes on from NC_045441.1 coordinate 145,240,071, forward strand.
TCTCTTCAGTGATGTATTTGCAATCAACTTATTGCATAAAAGACTTGCTTGTGAATTCAAGATTATTTGTAGATTTATAGCCCTTTCAAGTGAAAAGGGGGTTTTTCAGAAGTGCTTCCGATTTCCAGTGTCTGGTGAATCTTCCATTCGCCATCAATAATGACACCTACAGAAATCCTCTCTCATATAAATCCAGCCTGACATTCCTGTAATGCACCGCCAAGGAGTGCTCTGAGGGCGAGAAGTAATATCTGTGTGAATTATATTAAGCCAGCATGTGAAAAAACATTCATCCCGCAATTTATGAATTCAGAATGCTCCTAGAACGTGTTTTGGTATTCTAAATAGAGGGAGGGGTTTTTTTTCATTATTATTATTATTACATGGCTGTCTTGATAAATGTTTATTGCAGGCACTATGAAAACTGCTGATTTGAAAAAAGTATTTTTGTAATCATTTTTTTGGCCTGACTCTAATGTTTACTCTTCACATTATTAAAATTGTATGGCTCTATTATCTGTCAAAGGTTTTTTTGTATTGTTTTTTCAATGTAAAGATTACGTTAATGGCATCATTTGTGACCTTAGAATTTGGATTAATCTATAATCATGCTGAGCACCTCGATGTCGATGTACCTCTTGGCTACTGCTTGACTTCAGTCTGTCAAGGAAGATTTGGAAAGGTTCTAAGTACGTGGCAGAGATCCAGTTAAAGATATTATATTATATTACATTATAATGTTATGTTATGTTGAATTGTATTACTTTATGTTGTGTTATGTTAGTGTCTTACGTTACATTGTTTTTTGTTTTGATTTTTTGTTTGTTTTTTTGAGATGGAGTTTCGCTCTGTTGCCCAGGCTGGAGTGCAGTGGCACAATCTTGGCTCACTGCAACCTCCGCCTCCCGGGTTTGAGCAGTTCTCCTGTCTCAGCCGCCCAAGTAGCTGGGATTGCAGGCATGCACCGCCATGCCTGGCTAATTTTTTTTTCTTTAGTAGAGACGGGGTTTCACCATGTTGGTCAGGCTGGTCTCAAAATTCTGACCTCAAATGATCCACCTGCCTTGGCTTCCCAAAGTGCTGAGATTACAGGCATGAGCCACAGGGCCCAGCCCTGTTATATTGTTATATTATTTATATTGTATTGCCTAAGACCACAGAGCTATAGTTGCAATACAGGCAAATAACAATTTTGTCAGCGTTACTCTGTAGATAATTAAGGATGGAGTAAGTATTCAGGCTAAATGATACATTTTGTTTACAGTGTCTAAATTCACTGGATAATTACCATTCTCTCACTTTCTATCCTAATCATTAAAATGTGGGCTTTTTTTTTTTTTTTTTTTTTTTGAGACGGAGTCACTCTGTTGCCGAGGCTGGAGTGCAATGGCGTGATCTTGGCTCAGTGCAAGCTCCACCTCCCGGGTTCAAGTGATTCTCCTGCCTCAGCCTCCAGAGTAGCTGGGATTACAGGTGCCTGCTACCATGCCTGGCTACTTTTTGTATTTTTAGTAGAGACAGGGTTTTACCAGGTTGGCCAGGCTGGTCTTGAACTCCTGACCTTATGTGATCCACCCACCTCGGCCTCCCAAAGTGATGGGATTACAGGCATGAGCCACCATGCCCGGCCGGGTTTTAATTTTTCATTTGGCTGTTTTACAAGTTAAAGGTTGAGACTTCAAAACTTAGCCTCCTGCTTTTAGGTAAGTGTATGAGTGTGTGTGTGTGTGTGTGTATGTGTGTGAGTGTGTGAGTTTGTGTGTGTGTGAGTTTGTGTGTGTGTGTGAATGCTTACAGACCTCAAGGAAAAGAGATTCTATTTAATACAACAAATCTTGGTAACCAGCCCTGGCATCATCAGCCTTAATTCATCCAAACACTGAAGGAGCAGATGCTCTTACTTCTCCTCTCAGGTAGTACATTTAATTCTAATAGTGATGTCTGCACAGCTTACTCCTGATATAAGTCTAAGGGTAGGTAGACTTTAATCTGAAATTTGAATAATAGTTACCAGGAAAAACATGCAAATATACATGTAGCATTAACTGAGGAATCATTTCTGAAGTCACTGAGTGCATTTCTGTAGTTAGATCATTGAAAAGAAACCACGCACCATTCTATTTCTGAAAGATTTGTTTTAGAGGCATTAGAAATCCTAGCCAGTACAAATCAGATTAATTTGAGAATTAGCAGGGATAAACTTTATTCTGAAATCATGAATGTTCTAATTAGTTCAAATGTGGTTAATTCCTCTTAGGCATGTTATAATAATAAGTAGTGGACTTGATGTGGGGTGAATATCCTTGATCCCTGTCAATAATTAAGTTGGTTGGCATAATGTCTAACGTTGTAAAAACCCCAATCTTCCACTTCTGTCTCATTAGCAAAAATAAATAGGCTGGTGTTAACTGCACAGACTAATACAGGCATTCAGTATCGTTCAAGGACACGCCAAAGGAGGTCCAGGGTGCTTGTTGGCCGACAGTTGTTTATTCAGCTTGGTTTTCTTCTTCCCAAAAAGAGAGTGAGAAAAAGGGGTGAGATTAGCAGCTCTCACACATTCACATTACTGGGCGACCTGGTCACTCGCCAAGGGGCAGAGTCAGGAATGGGTTCTGTGCAGCATGGGCAGGTCGGGCACGTAGGTAATCCTTCACCCACAGGACCACACCACCCTCCCCCAGCGACAGGAACCAGAGCCACAGGAAAGGGAAGCCCCACACAATCAGTGCTCGAGGCCCGACCCACGGGGAGCACTGGGTGGCCTGGCCTGAGAAAGCCCCTTGTGCCCTTTGGATGGCAGCAGCAGGTACCCATGGGAGCTCCAGCAGCACCAGACAAACCAAGCGGACCCAAGATAGCACCATGAAGGCTCTGAACATCAAATTGTCACTGGAAGCACGGCCTGCAAAAGTGGGCCACGATCCTCACACTAAACCTAAACAGGGTGACCAGCTGCAAAAAGAAAAGATTTTAAAAATAGGACCCAGAGACCTTCCTTTTCCTCATGAGTTTTCCAACTCATACTTGATTGAAACAAAAATGTTAGCAGCATCTGAGACTCAGGACAATGATATTTATGAACCAGGAAGGTAAAGGAACCTACATGCAGTAAGTTCCGCACCTCACGTGAAGTGGGAAAAGGCCACAGCATGCAGCACTCACTGAGTGGTTACCAAAAGAAACCAGCTCTGAGCTATAACATGGCAAGCTAACACTACATTTTGGAAAAGCACACATATTGAAATTTGTGTTATTTGTGCTATCCTAAAGACCTGATGCCTGGTGGAACCATGTTTAAAATGTGTGTTCTGAAAAACTCCTCTGCTGCTTCTTCCTCTGATTTAACATCAGGTAAACCTGCAAATGCACACATTTCATCCCTTTGTGAGATGTAGTCAGTGCCCAGTACATCTACATTTTACATAGAATAAGGTGATTACCAAGATGGCACCATGGATAAAGGAGACTACCTGTGTTAGCAGTTGTGACTTTTCTTTTCTTTTTTTTTTTTTTGAGATGGAGTCTCGCTCTGTCAGACTGGAGTGCAATGGTGTGATCTCGGCTCACTGCAACCTCTGCCTCCTGGGTTCAAGCAATTCTCCTGCCTCAGCTTCCTGAGTAGCTGAAATTCCAGGTGCCTGCCACCACGCCTGGCTAATTTTCTATATTTAGTAGAGATGAGATTTTGCCATGTTGGCCAGGCTGGTCTCGAACTCCTGACCTCAGGTGATCTGCCTGCCTCGGCCTTCCAAAGTGCTGGGATTACAGGCATGAGCCACCGCTCCCGGCCATGACTTTTCAGTTGTTATCTAATAAGCCACCATTCTAAGGGGCCGGCACATCATTGTCTGCTCTTTATTCCAACCATGTTCTGCCATCTGAAGAAAGAATGGATTCCGCTAAGTTGGCAATGAGAAGCAAAGATACTGCAAAAAGTGGGAGACTAGAGAACTAGGCCTGGGACACTCACCAGAAATGGAGACCAGGGCAGCAGCCCTCCAAATGGCAGTCTGCTTGATCAACACATAAATGCTCTGGATTAACATTCCGTGACAAAGTAACATTCAACAGCAGGAGAAAGGAGATAGAAGAAAGGGTTAACAGGCCGGGTGTGGTAGCTGACACCTGTAATCCCAGCACTTTGGGAGGCCAGGGCAGGTGGATCACCTGAGGTCAGGAGTTCAAGACCAGAGTGGCCAACGTGGTGAAACCCCGTCTCTACTGAAAATACAAAAATTAGCCAGGCATAGTGGCGGGTGCCTGTAATCCCAACTACTTGAGAGGCTGAGGCAGAAGAATCACTTGAACCCAGGAGGCGGAGGTTGCTGTGAGCTGAGATCATACCACTGCACTCCAGCCTGAGCAACAGAATGAGACCCAATCTGAAAATAAAATAAGGGGGGCGGGGTGGTGGTGGTGGTGGTGGTTAACAAACCAGCCCAGAAACCGTAATGAAGACAGAAAGAATCTCCTGGTCTGGTCTGCGTCAGGCAGTTGTGGTCTTGCACGGAAGTCTTTGATGTGGCAGAGTCTTTGGGGCCGATGCCAGATGATCATGAGTGACAGCAAGATAGGGTCTGTCAAGATGGCTGTATCTAGCTGGTTAGGTCCTGCTCCTTCGTGGCCACGGAGCCCTGTGGCAAAGATGCTAGTGGAAGAGTGTGCTTGGTTACGTCCTTATCTGGTTGGATGCAGACTTTATTGATCAGGCACAATATCTGGTCCTTGTTGGCAAAGTGCCTTTTGAAATGTAAGGTGGAGTCTTTTTCTAAGATGGAGTCACTTATGTCAAGGTGCTCTACACATGGGGACAATTTCAATGGAGAAGATTGAGAAATAAAAATAGGGCTGGGCACGGTGGTTCACACCTGTAATCCCAGCACTTTGAGAGGCTGAGGCAGGTGGATCACCTGAGATCAGGAGTTCAAGACCAGCCTGGCCAACATGGTGAAACCCCGTCTCTACTAAAAATACAAAAATTAGCTGGGCATGGTGGCGGGTGCCTATAATCCCAGCTACTCAGGAGGCTGAGGCAGGAGAATCACTTGAATCTGGAGGCAGAGGTTGCAGTGAGCTGAGATCGCGCCACTGCACTCCAAGTTGGGCGACAGAGCAAGACTCCGTCTCAAAAAATAAAAAATAAAAAAAATGAAGCCCCCAGCTGACTGAACAGACCCTGTGTTGGCGAAGGGGAGAAGACTTGGACGCCATGACGGGTTGGGAATTAGTCCCTCTCCCTCACTCACCGTCCTTAGGCTCTCCCTAAGGGCTCCCTAAGGGCTGAAAGAAACAGATCCTTTCAAAAGGTTCCTCCCCGACTGCCTGGGTTGATTACTGATCTGCCCAGGTACAGAACAAAGAGAAGATGAGATCAATTGTTCCTTCACCCCTCCCTGAGCCGTTCCTTGTCTTCAAATGTTTGCCTTATGTTGTGTAAAATGTAGATTTACTTGGCACTAACTACAGTCTCACAAGTATATACTCATTTGTCTCATTGCCACCCCCCACCTTTGAAGGAAACTATAGAAATGCAAAACCTCCTGAGAACCTCTTCGAAAAAAACAGCCACAGATGTGTCTGTGATGGGTATGCTTCCTGGGAGCGCCCTCAGCTGGCTCAGTAACCCCGATGATCTGAGACTTACGCCTCAGTCGCTCAGTTTGGTTGTGAAGATGAAAACAGCTCTAGAGACCGATGCTGGTGATGTTTGCTCAGCAGTAAGAATGGATTTGATGTCACTGAACTACACACTTGCAATGGTTAAAATGGTAAATTTGATATTAGGTATATTACCACAATAAAAAAAAATGTCACGACATCTATCTGTAGCATACTGAACTATTTCTGGGAAAAAATTCTATGTCAGAGATTTCGCTCCAAAATAATCCAACGGGAAAGGGAAAGATGGAGGGGTGGGTGGGGTATGGATGAAGCTGGATGGGTTGGTTGATCATTGGTTAAGCTGAGTGGTGGGTATTTGGGGGCTAATTATATGGTTCTCTCTACTTTTGTATGTTGTAACATTTTCATAATCAAAAGAAATAAAATGAGTCTATCCGTTGTTTTCCAGCTATAGAAGGTTTCTGCTGTAATTCACTGTAACTCTGGGGGCTGAGGTTGCACAAGTTTTAAACCTAGAGTTTTATTTGTAACAATCTTACCCATAGTACAGAAAAAGATTTTTACTAAGAAGTGGACAAGGCCGGGCGCGGTGGCTCAAGCCTGTAATCCCAGCACTTTGGGAGGCCGAGACGGGTGGATCACGAGGTCAGGAGATCGAGACCATCCTGGCCTACACGGTGAAACCCCGTCTCTATTAAAAAATACAAAAAACTAGCCGGGCGAGATGGCGGGCGCCTGTAGTCCCAGCTACTCGGGAGGCTGAGGCAGGAGAATGGCATAAACCCGGGAGGCAGAGCTTGCAGTGAGCCGAGATTGCGCCACTGCACTCCAGCCTGGGCGACAGAGCGAGACTCTGTCTCAAAAAAAAAAAAAAAAAAAAAGAAGTGGACAAAGGATTCTTGTTAGAGAGTGGGAATGTTCACTAAGAATTTGGAAATTCAGGAAATGAGATTTCCCTGTCAGAGTTATACTGTAAAATCAATACTGGCTGATGGGGAAAGAGATCTCCAAAGGACTCGCGCTGTTCTGGCACTTGCAGGAGAAAATACAGCCTGCTCTGACTGGTGGGAAGGGCTGAGACCCAGGACAGACCACAGAGGTCTCGGCAAGCACCTTTCTTCCTCCGTGAGCCTTGAGGGTTTGGGAGTGTGGGGGGTGGTCTCTGTGGCTGTGCAGTGAGTCTGTGTCTGCTCATGAGTCCTGGTTTGCATTACCTAGGCCAGGTGGAGGAGATGAAGGAATCCTCTGGAACAGGTAATTATAAACTAATTGAATATGTTACTATATCTAAATAACCAATGTATTATGAACCCAAAAGGGGTTTACGGTCAATGAAAGCTTAGAGGAAAGCCTGCCCAGGCGCTGCCCACATGCTGCAGGCTCACCCATGGACTCCAGGTCTTACTCAGAGCCCGCCCTCATGGTTCATCCTATGGGGACAGGAGAACCAGAGGCTGCAGGTGGTGGACACAGGCACTGTGGGGCCCCTGGCAAGGCCTTGTGGGCAAGCTTCCCACAGAGACCTGCACACAAGCCAGGCGTAGTGGCATGTGCCTGTGGTCCCAGTCACTCAGGAGGCTGATGAGGGAGGATTGCTTGAGCCCAGGAGTTCAAGGCTGCAGAGAGCTATGGTCACACCACTGCACACCAGCCTGGGCAACAGAGGAGACCCTGACTCTTAAAAAAAAGAAAAAAGGCCAGGCGTGGTGGCTCACGCCTGTAATCCCAGCACTTTGGGAGGCTAAGGCAGGTGGATCACGAGGTCAGGAGATCAACACCATCCTGACAAACACGGTGAAACCCTGTCTCTACTAAAAAATACAAAAAAAGTAGCCGGGTGTGGTGGCAGCGCCTGTAGTCCCAGCTTCTCAGGAGGCTGAGGCAGGAGAATGGCGTGAACCTGGGGGGCAGTGGAGCTTTCAGCGAGCGGAGATCGCGCCACAGCACTCCAGCCTGGGTGACAGAGCGAGACTCCGTCTCAAAAAAAAAAAAAAAAAAAAAAAAAAATCAACAAAATAAAGAGACCTGCACACAGCAACACAGGGGCTGGTCTTGGACGAGACCCAACCACCTTGTCCCTTTGACCATTTCACTGTGTGTCAAATAAACCAACATTGTGTGCTCATCACCACTTCCATGAACTTGGCTACTGTGCATCTGTCCTGAACGCACTTGTGTTAGGTCTTCTGCTGAAATAGAAACTCTATTCTGGGGACATTAGCAAAGCACTTTGGGTCTCCACGGCCTCTGGGCCCCGCTGGCCACCCTCAGACCATCCTGGTGAAACCTGTCAGTAGTTGGGGGTCCAACTCCTCCAACCCCACCCCCACTACCTTTTCTTCCTGGCTTTCAAGCTCTTTGGCCTACTGTACATGGCTCAATCCGTATCTGTTTGCACACAGAGGTAATGCCACAAATAAAATGCTAAACAGCAGCGTTTCAGAGAGAAAAATCACATCCGGAATATTCCAAGCCACTTAAATCTTCCGGAAAAGTGGAAGAGACAACCATGAAAGTGTTAATATTGAACTGAGACCACATTTTAAAATGCCAAGCTCGTGTGATTGTTAAATGTATATACGCTGAGGAATTATTATAATTCTATCATAATTTACTACTTTACCAAAATAAACCGATAAGATAAATAAGTACTGCTGCTAATGCCCAATTGACTAATATGACCTGAATAGAAATAAAATATTAGTTGAGCTTGAGATGCCAAGATTAAACTAGATTAGTGATAGAATCTCAGAGTACTGTTTCGATATAATTAAAGTGGTGATTTAATGTGTCTTTAGCTCAGAATCGTTGTAAGAGGTTTTTTTGTAATAACGTAGAAATGAATACACACTCGTCCAAGCTGCAGAGGAATAAAAGGTTGTAATATTTTTGAGTTCCCTTGGCAGGGCAATCCATTCTCATCAATCTCACACTCTGCAGGGGAACATAAGGATGTTTTTCTTCCAATCATTCGCCATCATTATTTAATGTAGGGCAACAGCCACAGTCTTCATTAATATATAACCTATGGCTCACAAAGGCCTTGCAGTAAACCAAGTGACCACTCCTCATGACAGGTTTATATCATAGGGCTCAGAGATGCTCGCCATCTGAAACGCTGACCTCTGGGATAAGCTTAATGTCCATACCCAACTTAAGAAGAGGCTAGGCCGGGCGCGGTGGCTCAAGCCTGTAATCCCAGCACTTTGGGAGGCCGAGACAGGCGGATCACAAGGTCAGGAGATCAAGACCATCCTGGCTAACATGGTGAAACCCCGTCTCTACTAAAAAAAATACAAAAAACTAGCCGGGTGAGGTGGCGGCGCCTGTAGTCCCAGCTACTCGGGAGGCTGAGGCAGAAGAATGGCGGGAACCCGGGAGGTGGAGCTTGCAGTGAACTGAGATCCGGTCACTGCACTCTGGTCTGGGTGATAGAGCGAGACTCCGTCTCAAAAAATATAAATAAATAAAAAATAATAAAATAAAAATAAAATACAAAAGAAGAGGCTAGCCAGCACGAGAGAGGAACTCAGATGCCCAGCTCGTGGGTTGCTACTCATCGCTATTCAAGAGGAGCTGGTCAAAAACACATGTCATGCAACCATGTAATGCAAGATTTTACAACTTCCATAGGAATGAGGCAGATCTACATGTTGCAAAACAGAACAGACGCAAATGGATATATACGGTTACAGGAAAAGCAATGGCGAGTACATGTCATCAGCATTCTGATGAAGGGGTCCTCAGAGAAATGGCTGACTGCCGCCCGGATCACCCCAAAGTAAAACCCATCCACAGCTCCGCGGAAACACAGAGCGCAGCTTCTCCACGCCCTTAGCTTTGAGTCATTATAAAGGCAATCACAGACTCTCAGAAAAGTGTAACTGGCTTGTAAAACATGGGTTTATGGACTTTCTTTTTTTTTTTTTTTTTTTTCCTGAGATAGAGTCTCGCTCTTGCCCAGGCGGCACTGATCCTGGGAGCGCAGTGCTGCGGGCCTGTCCATGCCTGAGCTGCACCTGGAGGCGTCCTCCACCCCTGACCACTGTCAATGGAGACAGTCAAACTCTAAAATATTTGAAGAGAGTTCCTGTGAACCAAATATGAGTGACCAATTCTTACAGTGGGTAGCAAGTCAGACGTGAGCAGACAGGAGAGGGCCCCCCTCCAGCCAGGAGTGTCAGGTGACCATCAGGTGATGGTCAGGTGGCTGTTAACTGTCTCGCTAAAGTAATTAGTTGCAGCTGGCGCCAAGGAACAGCAGCCCCACCCCCACCCCCCACCCCCACTCAATAGACAGAAACACCTGCAACTGGTGATCAGCCGCTTCCTGATAAGATCTCAGGAGCTGGGCAAGTGGCTCAAGTATGTGCACTAAGAGGCAAACCTGGAGGACGACGTTCCTCTGGGAATACTGGGCTGGAGGACGACGTTCCTCTGGGAATACTGGGCTGGAGGACGACGTTCCTCTGGGAATACTGGGCTGGTAAGGGAGGAATGCCTCAAGGGAGCACGCGTACAACTCCAGTAAACCCACTGTGCACGCAGCCCCTACCAGGTGCTGGCAGGCCACTGTGCATGCGGACAGCCCACTCCACTGGAGGAATCACAGGAGAAGGGATGCAAGATCCCTGGCCCTAAGTCAAGGGCTGTGGACTTGATCTCGCGAGTTGCCCACTTGGCCTTCTTCCAAGTATACTTTCCTTCCTTTTTTTTCCTGCTCTAAATGTTTAAATAAACTTTCACTCCTGCTCTAAAAATTTGCCTGAATCTCTCACTCTGCCTTTTGCCCCTCAGCTGAATTCTTTCTTCTGAGGAGGCAAGAATTGAGGTTGCTGCAGACCCGTACAGACAGGCTCGCTGCCGCTAACACCGTGACCCAGGCCGCAGCCCTCCAGAGATCCTGAGAACGTATGTCCAAGGTGGTTGGGCTACAGCTCGGCTTTGTACATTTCAGGGAGACATAAGACCTCAGCCAATACGTGTAAGATGTACGCTGGTTCGGTTTGGAAAGGTAGGACAATTGGAAGGGGCAGGGGCTTCCAGGTCATAGGTGGATTCAAAGATTTTCTGAAGGGCAGTTGGTTGAGTTATTATCTAAAGACCTGGAATCAATAGAAAGGAATATCTGGATTAAGATATGGGATTGTGTGCTGGGGTGCAGTGGCTCACGCCTGTAATCCCAGCACTTTGGGAGGTTGAGGCGGGCAGATCACGAGGTCAGGAGATCAAGACCATCCTGGCTAACACGGTGAAACCCCGTCTCTACTAAAAATACAAAAAATTAGCCGGGTGAGGTGGCGGGCTCCTGTAGTCCCAGCTACTCGGGAGGCTGAGGCAGGAGAATGGCATGAACCCGGGAGGCAAGGTTGCAATGAGCTGAGATGGCACCACTGCACTCCAGCCCCGGCAAAATAGCGAGACTCCATCTCAAAAAAAAAAAAAGATACGGGATTGTGGAGACCAAGGTTCTTACTTCGCAGGTAGCAGGCTTCCGGGGGAGAACAGATTGCAAATGTTTCTTATCGGACTTAAAATGGTGCCTGGATCAAGAAAAAGGTCTGGAAAACAGAAAGGGGTTCTCTACAGAACAGACTTTCCCCACAAGAGACAACTTGGCGGTGCTATTTCAAGATCTGGCAAGGAAGCATATTTGGGTTAAAATATTTTGATTTCCTTCCTTATCTGTCATGTGAGGTATTGCCAGGGTCAGGCTGGAAAGTGAGCCACATTATATAGGGTTAGATAAAACCCCTCCAGTAAGACTACAGTTCGTATTGTGGACTCCCCAGGTCCCCTAGATAAGAATTTGGGCAAGAGAAGAAAAAGATCGGAGTTCAGACCCCACTGCTCTGCTCCAGAACGTGGGCAAAGTGTCGGCGGTCTCACCGGTGCAGGGGGCACAGTGACACCCATCGCAGGCCATGGTTGGGAGGAGCAAATGAGAACATCAGTGAGAGCTCTCACCCCTGCCTGGCACACGGAGAAGGCTCAACAAATAGCAGCTCTCGGTGTGACTGCTGCTGCTCGAAGAGAGGAAATTCTGCAAAACTGAACAGCTGAGGATGGTTTCTGGGCATTCCCCAATCAGCGGTTCCTCCCCACCCACGGTTCCTCCTCACCCCGTGATCTCAAAGCTCCCAACGCCTCAAGGCTCCCCCGGGCGGGTTTTCTGTCTGCCCTCTCTCTCATAGGGAGCTCATTCCTGCTCAGGGTTTTAAATGTCATCTACCTGCTGATGACTTCATCTCCAGCCCAAGTCAAGCTCCTGAAATCCACGCTATATTCCACTGTTTATCTGACATCTCAACTTGGATGCTTAATTAACCCCCAGGGGCATGAACAGAACCAGCCAATAGAGACCCAGGAGCTCATTCTGATTCCTGGACCACGATCCTGCAGGGACAGGGCCGTCTTCCTCCACTTCTCCCAGTGGGAGGTGCTGGGATTACAGGTGTGAGCCACTGCACCTAGCCTAAATGCATTTTTAAAGTTTTATCTGTAAAACATCATACAGTTAAAAATGACTCTTTTGGATGACAGTTCTGTGAATTTTAACACATATACAGATATGTGGAACCACAGCCACTATCCAAATTGTACTCCAAAAAAAGAAAATGGGCTGGGCGCAGTGGCTCATGCCTGTAATCCTAGCCCTCTGGGAGGCCAAGGCAGGAAGATCACCTGAGGTGGGGAGTTTGAGACCAGCCTGGTCAACATGGTGAAACCCCATCTGTACTAAAAATACAAAAATTAGCCAGGCATGATGGCAGGCGCCTGTAATCCCAGCTACTTGGAAGGTTGAGGCAGGAGAATCGCTTGAACCCAGGAGAAGGAGGTTGCAGTGAGTGGAGATCGCACCACTGCACTCCAGCCTGGGTGACAAGAGCAAAACTCCATCTCAAACAAAACAAAACAAAAAAACACAACAATCAGTTTGTGCAATTTACAGCCTCTCCATCACAATGCTGTCCAACATCATGAGAAGGTTTAATAACTTTAAAAGCAAAAGCCCTGTTTTTAAATTCTTGAAAAGCGAATGAGTTTTTTGGTTTTCTATCTGGCACCCTCTAGAATATAAACCCATTAAGTGTAGCTTCCAAGTAACCTGACCTCAAGCAATCCTCCTGCCTCAGCCTCCCAAAGTGCGTGGATTACAGGAGTGTGCCATCTCGCCTGGCCAGTACTTCTTGACATTACAATATCATGAGTTCAGCCCTCAGCATTGCTTAGTATGATCAATTTAGATGCCAGGATTGTTCTGATGTTAGTTGGCGTAACTAATACTTTGCTGTTTCTGTTGACAATGGTTGACCGGTCGGTTTAGTTGCTCTTTGAGGCCTACTGAGAACTCAGTCATGGTCCTATATCATCAACATGGAGGATCATCTCTTGCTTATTTACTTTCAGAGGCAATAGGACCAGGTTGGCAAAGAACCATTCCAGAACCTTTAGATGTATAGGCTGAGTAGGTCAGAGCCATCTTAACATAGTTAAATGTGCAGTTTGATGTCAGAAGGCTATTCCTACCCATTCTGATTTTTTTTGTGACATTATGATAAAGGCAAAAGGTACCTTAAAAGCTTTGGATCTATATTACGGTCGTAAAATGTCACCCATAGACAGTTCCTGTCTAGGGATTCATTTGCCAGGCAGATCAATAAATGCTGTGAAAAGTTCTACAATAAGTATTCCCAACCAGCTGCTCTGCAAAGCACCCATGAGTGTACGCTAGTTAAACAGTAAAACATTTCTGTAATTTCAGTATCAAATATATAATTTACTCAAAGACAATAAATTAGTTTTCAGGAAACTTAATTGAGAAACAGTATGTTAGACTTGCCTTGTTTTCTAGGATAAAATCCTGATAATGACCACGGCCCGAGAGGCAACCCCACACAGGCAGATGCTGGAGATTTTACTCTTCAGTGTGGGGGTTAAAACTTACTATCTAGTGGTGGTTCCATGTGTGTCATTGAGAAATGCCTTTATTATGGCAAAAATCCAGCTATTTCCAACTCACCAGGAAGAAGACAAAATAAGCAAATGTATCTTGGTGGATGTTTACTCTTTGAATGTCAATAAGAATTTCACTCTGAACGACAGCAGGTTTCCATGGTCCTCAGACAGGCAGCAGACAGCTGGGTCAGAAGCCATGCTAACAAGTGAACCCAAGGTGAGGGAACTTTCAGATCCACACTCAATCTCTCCAACAGGAAGCATCGCTTTCCTGGCAACGGATAAATTAATCATACATTGCACCAGGGAGAGACGAAGCTTGGTAATGTGAGACCGTGATTTACAATGATCTCCTGATTTATTGTTGTGTATTTTTAAGCCATATTATTTAAAATGCAGCTAATTTAAAAGCTAGTGTTCAGCACCAGATGACTGCTGCTAAAGATCTACTCTCTGCTGATAAGAAAAGCACCGTGTTCTGTCCCCTTACTCCCAGGTCCCCACAGCAGATCCAATCTCTAACAAAATCGCCTGTCAGGTGACAAATCTTGCTTTTCTCTGGGAAGTTATTATTTCTGTCTTTTTGTGTGTGTTTCCAATGCAGTTTATTTTTATTTTTATTTTTTATTTCTTAATTTTTTTTTTTGAGGCGGAGTCTCACTCTATTGCCCAGGCTGGAGTGTAATGGCACGATCTTGGCTCACTGCAACCTCTACCTCCCAGGTTCAAGAGATTCTCCCACCTCAGCCTCCCGAGTAGCTGGGATTACAGGTGCCCACCACCACGCCCAGCTAATTTTTGTATTTTTAGTAGAGACAGGGTTTCAGCATATTGGCCAGGCTGGTCTGGAACTACTGACCTCAGGTGATCCGCCCACCTCGGCCTCCCAAAGTGCTGGGATTACAGGCGTGAGCCATCGCACCCGGCCAAGACCCTGTCGCTTAAAAAGAGAATAAAAATTCACGGCTTGTAATAAGGAATTAAAGGCAGGATGAACAAAGATTTTCTTTTCTTCTCTTCTTTTTTTTTGTTTTTGTTTTTTTTTTGAGATGGAGTTTCACTCTTGTTGCCCAGGCTGGAGTGCAATGGCACAATCTTGGCTTACTGCAACCTCTGCCTCCCAGGTTCAAGCAATTCTCCTGCCTCAGCCTCCCAAGTAGCTGGGATTACAGGCATGCACCACCACGCCCAGCTAATTTTGTATTTTTAGTGTAGATGGAGTTTCACCACGTTGGCCAGGCGGGTCTCAAACTCCTGACCTCAGGTGATCCACTGGCCTCTGCTTCCCAAAGTGCTGGGATTACAGGCGTGAACCACTGTCTATTTCTTAATTTCTTTTTTTAGAGACAGGGTATCTCTCTGTCACCTAGGCTGGAGTGCAGAGGTGCAATCATAGCACACTGTAGTCTCAGGCTCCTGGGCTCAAGTGATCCTTCCATCTCAGCCTCCTGAGTAGCTGGGACTAGAAGCCCGTGCCACAATGCCTGGCTTCAAATGCAGTTTAAATATTACAGAAACCCACATAAGAACAGTACTTAATAGTAACAAACAGCCTTGCTGGATGATTACAATGATATATATTTTTAGTTTTACTTTAATTATCCTTCGTCATTCAACTGAAATATGTATTTTTAAAGGGGCCCTTTTGTAACCAGCATAACTGACACCACTTGTGTTACGTGAGGCTCTTGCAGGTGGCTCCCTTTAGTCTTAGCTCAGCTCCACAGATGGGCAATTCAGCCAACACTCTAATTTCATGGCTGAGGAAACGGACGTGTCCCAAACCACACAACAGACTTTGCTGCGCTGCGTTCCTGGTTAGGTGGGCACTTCCTGAGTCCACCATTTGCAGAATCTGCAACTCTACTTCTAGGCCACACCAATGGCTGCCTTCTGGAATTTGGGAGGCATTGAATAAGTAGATTTTTTTTAAAGCTTAGAATAGTGCTTGTCTTATGTTATGTCCTTATTATGACTGACACAGAACAATTAAAATCTATCCAAGTTCATTATGTGCTAAATATGGTTAGTACCAGACAACGGACTAAACAACCCTAAACGTGGTAGTGAACACAAATAATGTTTTTAAAGGACCTGTTAAACTTTCTCCCCAAAATTTACAATGTTGCAATGCAAATAATTAAAATGAAAAATAGACATAATTTCTCGTGTGAACCTTGACATCCAAACAGCAGGGATCCTCAACTTGGGCAATTTTTGTACTTTTTTCTTTTTTTTTTTTTTTTCGAGACTAAATCTTGCTCTGTCACCCAGGCTGGAGTGCAGTGGCGTGATCTCAGCTCACTGCAACCTCCGCCTCCTGGGTTCAAGCGATTCCCGTGCCTCAGCCTCCCAAATAGCTGGGATTATAGGCATCCGCCACCACGCCCGGCTAATTTTTGTATTTTTAGTAGAGACGGGGTTTCACCACGTTAGCCAGGCTGGTCTCAAACTCCTGACCTCAGACAATCCGCCCACCTCAGCCTCCCAAAGTGCTGGGATTACAGGCATGAGCCACCGGGCCTGGCCTTTTGTACAAATTTAAAACATCTCCAATCAATGGACAACCGTGTGTTTTCTAAAGGCCCCTATGCCAGGCCCTGAAAAGATAATTTCCAAGCATAGTGAGATAGAGAATGGGGAAGAAAAGACTCCGGGGCAATTTTCTTCTGGGCATTTTTTTCTTTTTCTTTTCTTTCTTTCTTTCTTTCTTTTTTTTTTTTTTTTTTTTTTTTGAGACGGAGTTTTGCTCTTGTCGCCCAGACTGGAGTGTAATGGCACCATCTTGGCTCACTGCAACCTCCACCTCCCAGGTTCAAGCGATTCTCCTGCCTCAGCCTCTCGAGTAGCTGGGATTATAGGTGCCCACCACCATGTCCTACTAATTTTTGTATTTTTAATAGAGACAGGGTTTTGCCATGTTGGCCAGGCTGGTCTCGAACTCCTGGCCTCATGATCCACTCACCTCAGCCTCCCAAAGTGCTGGGATTACAGGCGTGAGCCACCGTGCTCGACCCAAGACTCCAGGGCAATTTCAAAAGGGAGGTGGGATTCGGCCAGGTTGCTGTGTGAGAAAGCGCTGGCCACATGGCAAGGGTGGGAGCAGGCTGGGGCCTCTGTGCTGGCGGCAGTGGGCACAGGTCTGGACCCTGCATTGGGACGCCACGGCTGCAGGAGAGGAGAATGAGCCTCAGGAAGCCAGCAGCAATGTCTTCTGGGGAATTCCTCTCTCTGCGTTCAGGGCATGGTTCCTGCCTCCCTAATCTCACTAGGCAGGAATCCTCAGGGAGCTGCCACCTTCACACCAGCCACCCTCCCCGGCACCGGCACCGCAGGCTGCAGGAAGACAGGAAGAATGGAGGATGATTGCCTCCTCCCCTTTGTTTCTCCAAAACTGTGTGTGTTGAAGAAAGAACCTTAGGCTGAGGAGGAGAAATCCAGCTTGGTTTCAGAAAGAGAGAGGGCTGGGCACGGTGGCTCATACCTGTAATCCCAGCACTTTGGGAGGCCAAAGCAAGCAGATCACCTGAGGTCAGGAGTTTGAGACCAGCCTGGTCAACATGGTGAAACCCTCTGTCCACTAAAAATACAAAAATTGGCTGGGCGTGGTGGCATGCGTCTGTAATCCCAGCTACTCAGGAGGCTGAAGCAGGAGAATTGTTTGAACCCAGGAGGTGGAGGTTGCAGTGAGCCAAGATTGTGTCACTGCACTCCAGCCTGGGTGACAGAGCAAGACTTAGTCTCAAAAAAAAAAAAGGCAAAGTGAGAACTCCACACGGCTTGCTTCTGAGTAGCCACTGGTTATTATTAGAGTTTCACTGTTTTGTTTGTTAGCTGCTGTGGTAAGTCAGATTCTTTTGCACACAGAGACAAACATGTTCCTGCGAGAAACCTAGCTGGGAGTGGAACTGAGCAGCCCTGCATTGAGCTGGTGCGAGACAGGGAGGTAAAGCCTGATGTGGAAGGACAAGGCCACCTCATGGGCAGCAGCCCTCAGAGTGGGCTGGGCCCGGCAGAGGGGAAGAAGCTGGACTGTTGATCCTTGATGCCCAGTTGTGCTGTTCCGGGGCTGGCCCCACTGGCCCCCTGGGACCCAGAGAGAAAGGCCCTTGCTCTGGGCATCACAGGCGCGCACAGCCGGAGACAGGGAGGCACCCACAGAAGGACCCTCCGCGGCCTCTCTTTCAAACTTTTTAAGTGGTCTGCAATTTTTATTTTGAACTGTTTTCTTCTTTCTTTTTGAGACAGGGTCTTGCTCCATTGGCCAGGTTGGAGGGCAGTGGCGAGCAATCGCAGCTCACTGCAGCCTCTGCCTTCTGGGCTCGAGCGATCGTCCTGCCTCGGGCTCCCAAAGTGATAGGACTACAGACATGAGCCACCATGCCTGGCCTATTGTGAACTTTTTATAATAAGAAAACACTTTTTCCATCTAGAAAACATAAAATACACCTGGGTGTTGCATTGCCAGGATTTCCGTCTGGAGAGAACTGTGTTTGGAGTTAGTTTGTGATCTGAGTAATATCGAAGGGGTGGTGACTTTAGCCAGTGATGATACTAAGTAGTGTCTTATGAAATTTAAAAAAGCTACATTCAAATTCTATTAGTTTGCTCTAGGCCTGAGTAACATAGCCACATAGAAAGATAGAGTTGTTTTTTTGTTTGTTTGTTTGTTTGTTTGTCTGAGGTAAGTCTTGCTCTGTTGCCCAGGCGGGAGCCCACTGGTACAATCTCAGCTCACCACAACCTCCACCTCCCAGGTTCAAGCCATTCTCATGCCTTCTCATGCCTCAGCCTCCCAAGTAGCTGGGATTATAGGCAGGAGCAACCACACCCAGCTAATTTTTTTCTATTTTTAGTAGAGATGGGTTTCACTGTGTTGGCCAGGTTCGTCTCAAACTCTTGGCCTCAAGTGATCCTCCCACCTTGGCCTCCCCAAGTGCTGGGATTACAGGCAAGAGCCACTGTACCCGGCCAAAAAACAGAGTTTTATAAGTCCTGTAAAAGCAGCAGACACCCTCGGCCCAATGTTGGTTAACTCGGCAGCAATTACAAGGCATTAGGGTGAATCTTCTCAAGCAAGAATGTGAATGGGAAACCACCTCCCTGTGAGATTACCCTGCGAGAGCACAACACTGCCTGGCACAGACACAAAAACAAAGAAAGTCACAAAAAATAATGAGACGTCTTACACGACTAACAAAACAGGCATAAATTTTTTCTCCCCTGAGGCAGGGTCTTGCTCTGTTACCCAGGTACAGTGGTGTGATCTCGGCTCACTGCAACCTCCACTTTCTAGGCTCAGTGGATCCTCCCACCTCAGCCTCCCCAAGTAGCTGGGAGTGCAGGCCCATGCCACCACACCCAGCTAATTTTTGTATTTTTTGTAGAGATGTGTTCTCACTATGTTGCCCAGGCTGATCTCAAACTCCTGGGCTCAAGTGATCCTCCCACCTTGGCCTCCCAAAGTGCTGGGATTATAGGCGTGAGCTACAATGCCCTGGCCCAATAGGCATAACTTTTATCAAGAAGGTGAAGTATATAAACGTCAAAAATGTAGCAATTCTTAATTTGAGGGCATTTAGGTAGCATTCGCTACAAATGAGGGGAGCACCTGTAGAAAATAGAAAATACACTCAAAAGGAGGAAAGTGTATAGAAAGAACAGAAAGAGCTAGTGAAAATGAATGATGCCTCTGAAATACAGCCAGTACTGGATGTAACTTTATGTTAGTCAAATGCGTAAGAACTGGCCAACGAGGCCTGGTCAGGGAACAAAGGTTTTGCAAGGACTTTGGTAATCAGGGTGAGATTGATAACCATAATGAAAGCCACAACATTAATAATAAAAGATCAATGACACAGACAAATATATTTATAGATCATTGCCTCAACTGGAGGCCCGCGAAGGCCCAGATGTATCACTGCTTTCAAATTTATTTATAGATCAATGTCCTAATGTGATAAACAGTTGGCTTGTAAACTAAAAATACTGAAAACCACAACACAAAACTATGAATTTTTCCTTTTCTTTACTGTGCAAGAGATGTCAGCCCAGGTCTATGGTTCGGGGACAACTCCTTACTCATCTGATGAATGGGATGAACGGTGTCAGAGGAGGAGTTAACCCTGCAGCCAAATTCTAATAAACAACGGGCTCAAGACCCTTGTCGACAATCTCAGTCCAGACTCCAAAGTTTCACTGGAAGCGTCTCCCACAGAAATGGCCTTCTCCGTGTCGAATACGACACTACTGCTACAGCTTGGTGCTGTCCAAGCTCCTGGGAGAGAAACATGAACCTTTCAGCTCTTGGCTCAGCCATTCCACAGACAATTAATACTGCAAAAGGAAAAGACTGAGGCTACGGCAGGGCGGCCTCTGAAAGTTCATTTCTGCCCACACGTAGCTGCCTTGAGTGTTCTAAGGCACGTATTCATTCATTTGTTCGTTTGCTCACTTGTCCGTCAAAAGTCTGAGTGCTGACTGTGCGCCAGGAGTTGAAATAGGCCCCGGGGTAGAAACATGAACTGCAGTCAGTTGAATAGGAATCGGAGGGTTAGACTCAAAGTCTCATGAGGGAGACAGAAGTGAGCACAGAGAGTTCTGTATTAAGGTTACTCACCAGGGCACCAGGGCACCAGGCACAGGAGCGAGGGCAGAGGAGGCCCCTTGCTTCAGGAAGCAGGGAATCCATCACCCAGCAAAGCAGAGGCAGAGGGCGGAGAGGGTGCCAGCCACAGGGCAGGTGAGGCGCCAATGCGAGTGCTGCCCTGTGGCAGCATGGGGTTCCAGCTACTGGGGAGACTTGAGTCCGGGAGCTTGAGGCCAGCTTGGGCAACATGGTGAGACCCTGTCTCTTAAAAAATAATAATAATGATAATTGAAAAGAAGTAGTCAATGTATGTGTTGGTGCGGGAGGAGGAGTCTGGAATGGGCCTCAAGGCTGAGCATGAAGGAACCCAGCACTCCAGGTAGGTCTCGCCCTGGACTCTCAGGCTACACACGGAGCCACTGAAGGATTTGAAGAGGGGACTGGGACGTTGAAGAAGGGGAAGTTTGAGGACTTGGGGACGGTGGAGTCAGGGCTTCTCCCCTCTCCAGGAGGCTGACCTCTTGTCAGTGGGAGAGATGAAACCGCCTGAGGCCATGCCATATAGGGAGGGGATGGGGGATGGGTGCGCACTCTCCCTGGGAGTGCAAACCGGCACAGTTTTTGGGTTGGAAATTTGGCATTATCTGTTAAATTTAAAAATAATATTCCTACCTTTCCCTAAGCAATTTCTGGAAGGAAATTCTTGTGAAATTTGCACAGCCCTGTAAAATACACAAAAGGAAGTTTACTATAGCATTTTTTTTAGATGGAGTCTCGCTCTGTCACCCAGGCTGGCGTGCAGTAGCACAGTCTTGCCTCCCAGCAATCTCTGCCTCCCGGGTGCAAGCAATTCTCCTGCCTCAGCCTCTCTAGTAGCTGGGACTACAGGCATGCGCAACCATGCCCAGCTAAGTTTTGTATTTTCAGTGGAGATGGGTTTTCACCACGTTGGCCAGGCTGGTCTCGAACTCCTGACCTCAGGTGATCTGCCCACCTCAGCCTCCCAAAGTGCTGGGATTACAGGCGTGAGCCACTGCGCCTGGCCTACTATAGCGTTTTGTAATAGTACAAAAAAAATTATGTTTTCAAAAGAAAACAATCAAATATTCACCATTACCGGATTGGTTACATAAGTCACACCCATAAAGCCACTGAAAAAAGTGAGGGATCCAGACCTTCGGACTCCAGTGTGCAAGCGAATCATCCAGGGAGGCTGTGAGGATGTAGACCCTGCCTCGGGGTCTGGGGAGGGCCTGAGGGGCTGCACTTCTCATAGCCTGCAGGTGCATGGCTGCTGCTACCCTGGGGCCCCTGCGCCAGGTAGCCAGGACCCAGATGACCAAAAGCAAGCGGGAATATGCGAAACAGTATACCCTATTTTGGTTTAAAAAATCATAATACAAGTTAATATACACATCACATATCCAGAAAGATACGCATTTCTGGAAGGAAGAGCTTATGGTGGATTTTTCCCTATACATTTTATATACATAATTGTAACATTTCAATTTTTATAATAATCATGAATTATCTTTGCAACCAAAAACAAATTCAATGTGTTAAGGTAATTGACCAATATATTGATACATTAAAACAAAAAAAATTGGCCAGACGTGGTGGCTCAAGTCTGTAATCCCAGCACTTTGAGAGGCCGAGACAGGCGGATCACGAGGTCAGGAGATCGAGACCATCCTGGCTAACACAGTGAAACCCCGTCTCTACTAAAACATACAAAAAACTAGCTGGG
>NC_045441.1:145266990-145270838 GCF_002776525.5 Piliocolobus tephrosceles
CAGTGGCGCGATAGCTCACTATAACCTCCATCTTCCAGGTTCAAGCGATTCTCCCGCCTAAGGCTCCCCAGTAGCTGGGATTACAGGCGGGCGCCACCACGCCCAGCTAATTTTTGTATTTTTAGTAGAGACAGGGTTTCACCATGTTGGCCAGGATGGTCTCAAACTCCTGACCTCAGGCGATTCACCCGTCTCAGCCTCCCAAATTGCTGGGATTACAGGCATGAGCCACCACACCTCGCCACAAGTTATACTTTAAATTGCATATCATATTACTCTTAATAGATCATTTGGGCTATTTTTTTTTTCTTTTTTTGAGACAGTCTCACTCTGTTGCCCAGGCTGGAGTGCAGTGGCACGATCTTGGCTCACTGCAACCTTTGCCTTCTGGGCTCAAGCAATCCTCCCACCTCAGTCTCTCCAGTAGCTGGAACCACATGCATGTGCCACCACACCTGGTTAATTTTTGTATTTTTGTTTTTTAGATATGGGGTTTTGCCAATGTTGCCGAGGCTGGTCTTGAACTCCTGGGCTCAAGTCATCCTCTTGCCTCAGCCTCCCAAAGTGCTGGGATTACAGGCATGAGCCACCAAGCCGGGCCTGGGCTATTATTATTATTATTATTTTTCTTTTTTTGAGACGGAGTCTTGCTCCATTGCCCAGGCTGGAGTGCAGTGGCACGATCTCCCCAAGTAGCCACTTTTTTCCAGGCTGGGGGAAGTTCTCAGATACAACAGCTTTCTGCCCACCCACCTGGATTGCAAGGTCCTGCAAGCTGCAGGGCAGCCTGCTGAAAATGCAAAGCCGTTACTGTCCCTCTCTCACCCTCACCCACGCCCCACCCAAAACATGGCCATGCTTCCCACTGCTCCCAGAATAAACACAAAACACTCCTGGATTGGCAGAGCTTTCACGCCTGGCCCTGGCCACCTCGCCAGCCACATGTCTCACGCACATCTCCTCATGCCCAGCACTCCGGCTGCCCTTCGGACTCTAGTGTGGGGCACCTGCCCCCCACAAACCGAACTCAGCATCATCAATGCGCTGGTTCATGTTTGCATTCCTCACCTGTCCAGCCAGGTGGCAGAGCCTCCCATTTCCCCACTCCCGGCCCCTTTACCCAGGACCATGTGGCTAGGACTCTTTCCCATGCGAGTGGGTGACGAGGCGTGACTGGGCGACGAGGTGCGACTGGGTGACGAGGCGCGACTGGGTGACAAGGTGCGCTGGCACCTGCAGGGTCACAGACGCAGGGGTCTTTCACGTGGGGAGCAGCCAGGACGCTCACATTAGGTCTCCCTCATGTTAGGATCTTGGGTTGAAAAACCGGCCACAAAGTGTTAGAAGTTCTGGCTTCAGAGCGAAGAAACCTCCACCCCAGGAGGTCAGAACCAGTGCAGGTGGCCCAGCGGCCGTAGCCGGGCCTCAGGGACCGAGCGCAGACATTAAACTCAGGCAGGTCAGCTGCTCAGGGACTTCACCCCTGACCACGGAGCAGCTCTGTGGGCCAGACCCGGGCTACGCACCTGGCGCAGGGATCGAGTTTAATCCATGTGGTTCCCGTGGAGTGGGGTGGCAGCAAGGCGGTGGGCTCCCTCTCCCCAGTGAGGCCTGGAGGAGGACTGAAGCGGGGCCTGGGCTCCGGCAGCTCCAGCAACACAATCCCTGGCGAGGCCCTGGTCTGCGGCGCGGGGAGCTCAGCCGGGGCAGCGGGCGCCAGGCATGAGGACGGGCAAGAGGAGAGCTCTCCCGCTCCGCTGCCTCACCTGGCGGCCTTGACACCCGGCCACCCAGAAACGGTCCCCAGCTGAAGGTGTGGTGGGCCGGGACCCTCCTCCCAGGGCTGGGAGCTGTGGGAATCCTGGCTCCCCGAGGCTCCTCTCCATGGACTGAGTGGCAAAGTCCTGTGGGACCAGTCGTGTGGGGAGGTGCTTGGGGAGCCCTTCACCCTTCAGCCACTGCAAGACTCACCATGAGACCAAGGAGCAGAGACCCCAGGAGAACGCGCCCTCGTGGGGCCTGAGTCCGCGGATGTCTGAGTACAACTGCCCCAGGTGAAGACCTCTGAGCGCAGCCGACAGCATGGGAACAGCGAGGGAAGGAGCAAGCGAACCTCAGGCCCAGCACAGCAGCCACTCAGCATAGGGAGGGCCGGTGTAAGTTCCAAGCTCAAACAAGAGCATTTTCAGAACAGCCCCATGGCACCTGCACCGCCACCACATCCCATTCCACAGATAGACCGAGACCGGAGAGGTGAGCAAGGCTACGTGGCTGGAAATGGGGAGATCAGGGTTTCGCCCCAAGCCCGAGAGCCCAGGGCCGCGCTGTTGACTACTCTGTTCACACGGTGCATTTGGCAGCACCACTGGTCCTTCTTGAAGCTTCTTGTTCCCGTCAGGGTGAGGCTGTAAGTCTTGCTCACGACTATTCCCACCCACCTAGCTCAGGTTCCTGGCAGGGGCTGACCCTGCCTGATCCCTGGGAACTCCCGGCCACAGCCTGGTCTCCCAGCAGCCTGAGCAGACCGTGGTCAGCTGCTGATGGTGACCAAGTCCTGATGCTTTGTTCCAGCACAGCCAGAGTGCAGGTCGGGCTCCCACCCACAGTCTGGGGCGGGGACAGGTGGTTGGGGGTGGTGTAGAGCACAGGAGGCCAGTTCCTGGAATGGTGACAGCCAGGGAAGGGAGCAGGGCTGCAGATAAAGGCCAGGCAGAACAGGAGCATTGGAATAGTAGAGTAACCAGCTCTAAAATACGCCTCAGGGGCTGGGAAAGTGACTTACTCCTGACTCCTGTGTACACACAATACCCTGAGGTGCTGAGCCGAGCCCCTGCTCCTGCCAGCGCTCACTCCTGTACAGCGCCCAACACGCTGGGTGCTGGGGGCTCCTGTATTTCATTTCTACACACCACAAAAAGTGCGGCTGTTGACCCAGAAGATGGAAATGTTTTCAGTGAGAAGATGTAGGGCTGTGGGTGTCTGGACGTCTAGGTTGCACGAGACAGGAAAGTTTTCAGCGGAAACCTGCGCCTGGCCCTCCGAATGGGGGAAATGAATTTCTGTCTCCCCACACCTCCCAAACGTCTGTGCCAGAGCTTCCTTCCCCACGTCTAGATGACACCCCACGTGCATCGCAGAGCTTTTCCAGTCACTTTTGAGCTTTAGAACAGCATCCTTTGTAGATTTTTAAAAAAAATTCCAGCTAGATTTAAATCAAAATTTCATCTTTCCACCAGTTCAGACCTCACCTCAGTTCAGAAATTTGCTAAGAGGAGTGGGGCCTTTTTCTTCACTTCCCTGCCTTAGCGCATCCTCACATTATTGGGGGCTGGAGGTGCAGGGCGTGATGTCATCCTCCCCTCTGACAGTTCCCCCACGCAGGACATTCTCCCGATGCCTCCCCTCCCCGGGCGTGGGTAAGAAAGCTATGCTCACCGCCCTTGCCGCCCTCTGCCTCCTCTTCTCCGATAGTGAAGGGTCTCAGGACCCCTCCAGCCTTCCTTGGCAGATCCTGCGGCTCCTGGACGGACATGGGGGTGCTCATCACCTGCAAACCTCACCAGAGCTCCCAGGAAACAGAAAAAGCCCCCATTCTTCCTGCTCACTCCACTCCAGAAAGCCCCCCTTTCCTTCTGGGTCCCTTCCCTGCTCCAAACACCCCTAGCTCCCTGGAGACTCAGCCTGGACCGCCGCAGACCACAGACGGACGGACGCCAGGGCCTGCCTTCAGGCAGAATTGTGCCCATCTGTGCTTCAGAGGCCTTCCCTGCACAATGAAGACATGGCCGGCACCTCACATGGTGGCTGCTGTGAGGACGGAGGCTGAGGCTTGGGAAGCCATTGGCTGC